>NW_013666438.1:144154-159578 GCF_000517525.1 Limulus polyphemus
AGTCAACACGTCTGTCACAGTCAGAATGATAACATAGAACCATAGGGAGTTCACGTTACTTTTGCTTTTCTAGTGTCATTTTAGAGTATTCTTGAGAAACTAAATACTAAAAAAGAGATTAAAAGCAACATACTGTTGAATAACTAAAAACGTTAATTGAGCGAGCTAATTAAATAAGTTCATGTTTCTAGGTGTCCGTCTCAACGAATAAATTCGGGTGTCTCGGTAGTCTGGTAATTAAAACGTTTCTGTAGGGATCAAAAGATGATGGGATCAAATCCTAGCCAGTAAGCTATATATAGGCTTCAAAGAAAGGTTACTACCATAGATCCTCAGATCTATGTTATAGTTACTATTTTCAGATTTTCTGAAAAACTCCCTCGCCTTTTCTTACTATGTCGAACACAACCAGAAACAAAATTATCGGGAGAACGAATATTGAGCATATAACAAAGATTTTTCTTACCGTTTCCTAGGTGCTAATTAAATATTGATGTAAAATGTTATTGATGAAGGAGGAAGTTCCCCAATTCCCCATATCCAGAATAACTCGATGGCAAGGAGTGAAAGGAATGGTAAATTGGGTATCATATTTATTTTTTTATCTTAGGTTCGCTGAATAGTTCCGAATACATAAGTAGTCACCTATACAAATATACGTTCGTTGGAATCAACTGATCAGGATACTGATGAAGACTGGTGATTTTCTGATGAATGTTTGAGCTGACATGTTGTTCCTAAATAATGAATAGTTATTGCTAAAGTTTATTTCTTAAAAATTGCACAAGTCTATCGTTATTCGTTTCCTTGTTAATTTATTAAACAGTATTTCAATTTTTGTGTTTAATTGCTAAAAAATATACAGTGCGGCTAGCATAAGGCATGATTGTTTCTATTTGTGCGTTTTGTATATCATGGAGTAGAATATGCATCAAAATATCACTGTACTTTATTAAAGTTATATATTGTTTTTTACGAATGTTGAGTATTGTAAGGCCTAATTGACCGCTAAATAATAATAATATGAAATGGGCCGTATGATGATCATATTGATGATGTCATAACAGCAGTTTGTAAAACATTTCCCCAAATGCTAACAAATGTTCTTTTGAAGTTTAATAATCACTTATTCTAAATAGAGGTATTTTGTACCGTCAGAGTACACATGACTAAAATATATCGTATATACTCCTCCACTATTTTATATTTCACCAAAAAGAAGTACAAATTTCATAACATACAGAAAATGTGTTTGGTTGTTGTTTATTACATAATAATTCTGATTTTTGAATTATCAGAATCGTCACACGTTATACTAATAACTTGCATATGATATGTAATGACGTGTTGGCAAAGATACAAGGTATAGCTCTTCTTTATTTGGTTTACGGAAAATTCAGGGCCATTTTTACAGTGCAATGGTGCAACAAATATACTTATAGCTGGAAGAATATAACCTCTTTCTGAAGCACGGTATTCACATAGCGAGGTTTTTAAATGATGTAGAACCAAAGAGCATAACATTTCAAGAAAGGGATCCTTTAATGTTCATAAAGAATGTTTAAGATAACAACAGGATCCAAAAACACATCCAAACTTCCTCTATTAAAGGTTATGGTTTCAAAAGAGAATCCACTAACTCATAAGGCCATGGATAGGCGTGTTTCCTTTTTCTTTTAATAATAATAAACCAGGATTTTAAGTTTACAAAGGCTCGGTAGCCCAAAGTTTACAATTTTTAGTACACAATCTACTATTACTTTCATGAGAAAGGTGATACAGGCCTGCGAATTTAAAATTCATAAAAGTTGTTTTGGTTTTAGTAACGGATTTTCCATAATTCAACTACGCAGATTACGAAAATAATATTCATTTTTTTCTATCATGTAAGGATTTTTTTACAAATTTGGAAGAAAAAAAACTCTTATTTAGATCAAATTATTATTTCGTTTACCACAATGAACATTTTTCTATTATCATGTTTGTTAACAAAAATACAAAAAACTGAAGGAAATGAAAGAACATTGATGTCAAACGAATATGCATCCTCATTCATCCTGATTTTGTTGTGAAATCTACGTCTTGTAGTCTCAAAACTACGTGTTGTGGTCTTTCTTTTATGTATTGCGTTATAACGCTTGGGGAAAAAATCTGTACGTGATGGAGAAAAGTTGATATCATTTTCGAATTCAACGTACAGGAATTACTGTAGAAAATGTACAACTTTCAAGACAATAAAACATCGCAGGCCTGTGTTACCAAAGAAATTGGAATCACAGCAAACTTTCTCGAACACATCCTGTCAAGGCCATAAAGGCAGTTATGATACATTTTATGTTTTTAGACTGCTTAACTTGGTTTCGAAAGCTGATGTTCATCTTAAGTGAAAGGGTTATGGAAATATATAGTTTAAAACTGACTTAGACATCTTTAGCAAAAACTTATTACAATCCAAACTGCCGTCGTTGCGCAGTAATGCGTAATCTCAACAAATTATAATATGCACTACTGACGATGTAGAAAGTAGTTCCAGGGACAGAACGAAACCTGAAACATTGCTTCTATAAATTGATATTAACCCCCAGTATAACGTCTATAGTGCACCTGTATTTTCTTGGAATGAAGTTTATGTTTTGTACATATTCAGTCGAATTGTTTAAATCTATGTAGTATTCTTATTTCTAGAACTGTCAGCCGATAAGCTACTTATTAGGAAGAAGATCATGATTTAGTTAATCGTTGAGAAACTGGTGATATATTACTGTCAATAGCCTTGTGGTCTAGTATGGGTCACAGTAAAGATTGAAGATATGAACTTTAAGAAACAGCCACAATATCATTATTAACAGAAATGGACAACACAGTTACATATGGCTTAACAGAAATCAACATATGTTTACACGGGGTTTACTTGAGAAGCCGATGATTTGAGATACACACACACTGAATTACTTTTTTATTTTCTGTATAATTTCTGTAGTGCACATGGGCTTACTTGAGAAGCCGATGATTTGAGACACACACACACACACTGAATTACTTTTTTATTTTCTGTATAATTTCTGTAGTGCACATGGGCTTACTTGAGAAGCCGATGATTTGAGACACACACACACTGAATTACTTTTTTATTTTCTGTATAATTCCTGTAGTGCACATTGATATATATGAAAGACATTTTAATACTAGAAATAAACGACCTTAAAACAATAATATTTGTTATTTTTCTTTAATTGGACACTGATTGGAGCTTTGCACTGTTAGTTACGGTTTGTGTTTTATTGGAACTATCCTGAAGAAGCTGTAAAGCGAAACGTTGAGAATCCAACTAAAGAAAAATAACACATTTTGGTGTTTTAATGTCGTTTATTTCAAGTATTAATAACAAAGATGGCTTGAAAATATCATTTGCACTGTGCGTAAACCGGAACCAAACTGGCTAAAAACAAAGATGAAGGAGAAAGGCTTCTTTCCTAGTTCCAACCAATTAGGCCAAAGCCATAAAATAACTACACTTTATATTCATGAGAAAGTCTGGCCAACAACCAAAGTTACCAAGGCCATATGGCCAAACGATATTATGAAAACTCGGAGAGAATTGGGGATTATCAGGAAAACGTCACGCTCAGAATGAAGCATTGGTTTAAAGAAGTCAAGCCTGGATTTTTAGGATAAACCAAATGTTAAAATATACCTGATTATTATGGAAGAGTACGTTTTGATACCTATATACATCTATAGATGTTATACATATATCATAACATTTTCACAAACTTTATTATAGAATATCGCTTATAAAATGATATCAATGATGGGGATAGTTGTTGTTGTTTCTTATTAACGGTTATCTGTGCTCTGCCCACCACGGGTATCGAAACCCAGTTTCTAGTAGTACAAGTCCACAGACATACCACTGTGTCACTGGGAGGCAAATAGTCTATTAGCACACTTGTTGTTGTTCACACTTCAATGCAAAGGTATACAATGGGCTATCTGCTCTCTGCCAATCCCGAGTTTTAGCACTGTAAGTCTGGAAGTTACCACTGACCAACCGGAGAAAATATATTAATTTAGGAAAATCATTTGTTCTATCTAAACTTTTCCTGCAAACAAAACAAATTACTCTTATACAGTTGCTAATACTGAATAACGAACAAATAATTGTATTATTATTGCTAATAATAACTGTAAAGCATGGAGCAGAAAATCCTTATTTCCAGTTTGTTTATTTTAACTTGTAAGGTTGAAAGTGCTTGCTTCTGGCGAAGATAAGGTTATGTTACGTTTCCTTCTGAAACTGGAGTTTGCTGGTCAGATTTGGTTTTAAAGTACAGGCAAAGCTTCTTTCACCGAAAAGATCCGAACCCCGCCTTTTTCTTGCCCTTAACTACCTTTCATTCGCTATGTTTTCCTGTTTTGTCCATAAGTCCTCAGGGGTTTAATGTCTGGTATAGCTTTATGGATTCCACTAGAAACATGCAGTAAGATAGGTCATTTGTGTGACGTAACACTTTCATCATGATTTGTGTGACGTAACACTTTCATCATGTACAATACACTTTCTTTCAGTGTAAAGTTAAAACAAAGCGTGCCAAACAGGGTGGGGTGGCTAATCTACACGTTGACCCATTTTCTCTTCTCTATATAAACGTCGATCGTCTAGCCACAATAAATAACTTCAGTCCGATATTCTTAAGCATATCTCAACTCAGGGAGAGGGAATTTTACACTTAAGTCCAGCATGTTGTCCAAGGTATGGTATATGGATAAAAATTAAACCAGACTTGCCAGTAAAGGTAAAAGAAAAAAAAAGTTTTAACGTAACATTAATGACTTTACAATCAGACAAAAATTATTTCAGATTCAAACTGATCGGTTTAAGATGTTTTTAGTTTTGTCGTAATGTCGTAACCATAACTATCAAAGATGCGATAGCTATTGCCAGTGTTCCAAGTAATGGTCATCTTTCCTTTAAAAGTTTTGTATTTGAAATGTAATAAGAAAAACAAACTTTTTAAGATTTTAGTTTTCACACTTGTAGACGAAGGTAGAAGTTTTCTTGTTAGTCACACTATTCTAAACGGTATTTTAATAGCTGAAAAACTTTAAAAGACATTAATAATATAGAATTTGTAATTAATACGCATTTTTTTTTCATTTTGCAGGCCGTGATTTTGTTGTGTCTTGTTGCCGGATCTTTTGCCGGTTACCTACCTGTTGCCGCACCTGCATACGTAAGCAGTGTTCTAAATGAACTTAAATAGCCATTAAGTTTATATTTACTACTTAAAATAAAGCTATCGCGTACTTCAAAGACTGAAATATACTACGCGTAGCACTCTTCTTTCCAAAATCTCAGTTACCTTTATATTCTTAGAATCAGCAACGTGATACCTCGTTCATGTTAGCTTAGTAAAGGTACGTTTTAAAATAAATGACTCGAAGAACTTTCTTTTTTTGTATTTTCTGTGATTAGAGTTTCAAGAAATAAGAAATAACCATAAGAATCATTGCAGGACATTAACATCCCTACTCCATACGACACCGGCTACGATACTGTCGATGAGTACGGCACCAGACAGAGCCGTCAGGAGAGTGGGGATGGTGCCGGCAGAGTTCAGGGATCTTATGGCTACACAGACCCCTGGGGCACCGGTCGTCAGGTCAACTATGTAGCTGATGAAGGAGGTTTCCGTGCCTGGATTTCAACAAACGAGCCTGGTACCGACAACCAGAATCCTGCCGACGTTGAAATCAACTCCCAGGCTGCTGCCCCAGCTCCTGTTGTGAAAAATGTAGCTGTTCCTTCTGCTTATGCTGCTCTTCCAGTTGCTCCCAAGGTTGCTGTAACTGCACCTGTAGTTAAGGGAGGTCTTCCATTGGCTTATCCTGGCAACTTGTACCAAGGTTGGGACTAAATAATACTTTGATGAAAAAAACAACAACATCGGTTTCCGACCAAATCAAAAACCCCGACACTTGCTTGGGTGTGCTGGTTTTGAGTGTGCTTTAGATGCGTTATAATTATCAATCACATATTAAAAATGCTTATTTGTCAACATTGGGGATTTTACCGAAATCGTAATGCTTGTACTCGCCGGATATTTTAAAATGTACACCAACAAATCATTGTTTGTAAATAGATATAGTTGCCTCTGTTATGTGTTATTATTGCAGTAATTTATTTCAATAAAACAAATTATGGTTTTGTTGTTATTATAATATGTGTCGTCATTAATTTATGGTAATGACAGAATATTGGTCTCATAGTTAGCATGCCGTCCCTTTGCCATCAGTGTGTTATAAGTGTGATAATCAAATCCCACTTTTAGATTAGAGTAGCATATGAATTGGCAACGAGTGCTGCTGAAGCTTCCTTCCTTCCTTCTAGTTTATAAATTAACAATGTTCGCCGCAGCTAATCTTAGTGTAGCTTTGGCTGAAAGTGCGAGACAAGCACAATCTAGAAATAAATATATAAAACTGGATTCGGCAGCATCTGGAAATAACGTATTCTGCTATTTCAGACACACACACACACAAAAAAAAGACTATATAAACCTACTACTGAGAAGAAAATTAACTTAAGTCCGAACTTAATTAAAAAATAATTTTTACGAAACATTTTTCTGTCGCTGTTTTTGAGCTAATTTTCAGAAAAGCTAGTCTTGTATATATATATATACAATCGTTGATATGTCTGCTTATCAATTTGAATAATGTGTTCTGCCATAACGAATAATTACTTTTCTGGGACACCGTGTGTTTACATCAGTTTAGTACGAATATTTCGAGCGACTGCAAAAATGTTCTGGTAATATTACATTGTTCTCGAAGTTAAAAAAAAAAAAAAGAGTTATAATTACAATGTCAAAGTAATGGACAAGGCAGTAAACATTATCTAGGTAGAAGCTAGAGGATCTTACTATAAGAAATCCCAGATAAGTGCTATTATTCATTTAATACACAAAAACTGTGAACCAATCTAGAAAGTTTTACCTTGCTAAGGTTTACACCAACCAACCAAAAAATATGTGTGGTTAAAGATCGTCGTAATTTAAAAATTGAGAAGCCGAATGATGTAATTGTGTTATAAATGTAAATGTTTTCTATTATTTCTTCATGAAAAATATGCATTTTTAAGAGCTATGAAATATTCAGCAATTTATGAACGCAATCCGTTATTTATTATTAAATAAAAATATTAAATATTGTTTAATGTGATGCGCCAGGAATAAAACATCAGTTGCTTTGAACTGAGAGTAACCACCAGACAGGTGGGTAGCATATGCACCTTTAGAAGAATGGCAGTGTTATTTTTAAATAATGCAATGTTCTCTCAGTGTGGAATTGTTTTAAAAAATAGGATTGATTTGATTTCAATTTATGTGATTTGCTAATTTTCCAGTAAAGGTGTCATTAAATTTAGTTGACTTAAGCTTTGACAGCGCTTGTGTATGAATACAGATTGTTTCAATGAGCTTAAGTGCTTCAAACGTAGTTGAAGCTAAAGTAATTCAGATTCTTCTCTGTAAATCATTTTATGGTTAAGCCTCCTGTATTTGCCTGTTCTCGTTAGATCTCTTGTATTATTGATTTGAAGCTTCGAATTTGAGGAAATGGTATTTTACAAGAGTCAAAAGACTTATAAACAGGAGAAAGAATTAGGTAGTGTCATAGAAAATTGTCAGGTTTAGGAAAATTTCTCTGCTGGGCATTGGAATTTTGCCAATTCTGCAAAGGTACATAATGCATTTCGGGCTGTAGTCACAGACTGGATAGTAGAGACTGAATGTTTTCCACCGGCAGGTGAGATAACGAATAAGCTGCCACCAAAAGGCAAGACCTTAACACTTGTCGAAAATATCGGATTCCCTGTTCAAGTTCAGTTCACTCCACCACATCTATATCACTTAGGAAATCTCAGCATGTTGTTGATCAAGAGGCTGTGGGTGAGAGGTTTACACAGAAAACACAGGTAAATGTGATATAAGCTACATAAATTACACTCCTTAAATTTAAGAGTGCAACCTTCCTGAAGCATTCATAGAGGTCTTTACCTGGAATTGCTGAACTCTGGAAGAGGCGATACATCACCTGACCCTGAGTTGGACAATATAATCTTGGATGCTGTTCAGTACTAGCAAGGCACAAATTTGGAAGTGGGTTGCAGTTGTAGCCATGTTGAAGTAACAATTCAACACGATAGAGAAATAAGCTCTCCATCAGGCTAAATTCAAGGTTCGAAAGTGGAATCTCTAAGAGAACTTGATTACAGATGATTTATACTGATTGCATGAGAAGGCATATTCTGAATGGCATTAGCAAATTGCGAGGACGTCCTCGAAGATAAGTCTATTAAAGAGCTTCCAATTAAGACAATGAGACATCGCATGGATGTAGGAGATACAGGAGTTGTTAGAGCACTGACTAATCTCACCATATATCAACTACCCTAAGTAAATGGCGATAGACTAGACATGCCAGGGGAGGAAAGACTCTGATTCCATCTAAGTGAAGACAGCCACAAAATGAAGGTAGTTACTTTTGACCTTGAAAGTGACACTGGAATGGATGTATTGCAAAAACGATCTGTTAGTTTCGTCTATGCGACAGGTAACTTGCATGTACATGGGAAAACAACCAATGCTAGCCAGAGCAGATCCAGGAACAGTGGACTACATGGGTTTTGTAGATGAAGTCAAAATATATCAATTTACATAAGTGGCGTTCATTGGTAATAAAACACGAGGTGTAGTGTGTTTGGAGCTGTGAACGCAGTGTTAAAGCCAATTCATGAAATGCAAGTAACATTAGCTTGGACGGTGATGTGTCCAAAGAGGTAGTAACTCCTATTATTGTTTATAACTATTGCCAGTCAACTATTCAGCTCCCTGTTGGAACGATCATTAACACAACTAGCAAAATGAAGGTAATTGAATGTAGCACTAGTATTACTTCCATCATGCCACTTCTGAAAGCAAGTATTCAGCTTAAGACACATGTAAGGTCGCTAGTGCAAGTATTCTTGATTCAAAGTAGTGGTAGAAGCTCATTGAACTGTTGGTAGAAGTACTAGAGATGTAGCTAGTGTCAAAATACGGTGGATGTTAAAGGATGGAATAATAAAGTTAGTAGAGAGCACATGGACATCTAGTCACGAAGAATGGGGTTGTATGAAGGTTATGTGTGAGCATGATGATTCCTGCTGATGCGTTTTCACTCCAACATACAGATTAATGTCTAGGTGCATTTGAAGTGGGATAAAGTTTCAATCTTTATATCTGGCATCCAGATTTTGGTAAGTAAATCCGGATAAAAAGAGTAGAACTAAAACTACTTTCAGTAAGCGAGATCGTTTGTACGAGTTTTGCATCATGCCATTTGGCCTGTGTAATATGACCGTCACTTTTGAGAAGCTTAATGAGCTACAATGAAGGGATTGTGATGGGAAAGATGTCTTATGTAAGTTGATAATGCCTTATTGGTTGGCTGCATGTTCGAGTTCACTCCGAAAAATGTAAGAGTAGTACTTCAGCAGATAAGAACGGCAGGTTTAAACCAGGGAAGTGTAAACTCAAATGCAAGCAGGTGGAATTTCTTGTTCATATTATAGGAAAACATGTGTGTCTACTGTGTTTGAGAAAATTGTAAGAGTAAAGAACAGGTCTAAATGTTTGTCAAATGAGAGGTTGGCAATTTTCTTGGTTTAATGTTAAATTAATGACATCTTTTTTGGACAACTCCAAGATCACCACACCATTATCTATTCTCATTACAGTTTATTCATATTTTAAATGGACCGAGGAGTAAGAACGAACATTCCTGTGTCCCTAAATTGTGCTTTAGTGAAAATTACAGTGATTTTTCCAAAACAGAATTGTGAGTTTTTGTTGGAGACTGTTGACTGCAATAGTGGAGTACTTTCAAGTAATTCTGTTTATACTTTTATTGAAACCGATGCAAATAACATTGTCAAACAACATAACAAAATTTTAAAACAATTTGGAGTTGATACAAACATTAATAACAATGTTATTCCCAATTACATGTCTTAAGTACATCACAGCACATTTGAAGAAATATTGTAGCATTATAAAATAAAGCACTGGTATTAATTCACATATAATTATCAAAAATTATGCGCAATTTGAACAAAAGATATATTTCACACCTAAATCTACGGAATCATTTGATTTCAGCAATATGTATACCAGCTTACCCTTAAATGACAGCAATGAAAAACTTAAGTCTACAAGTAATAGATTGTTTGTTTTGAATTTCGTGCAAAGCTACACGAGGCCGTCCCTAATTTAGCAGTGTAAGACTAGAGGAAAGGCAGCTAGTCATCACCACCTGGCCATGCCGGGCCAAGTAATAGATCTTTTAACAATGCAGATAATGTAATGATTTGTACAGGTGGTATTAAATGCTTTTTTAATAACACCAATCATAAAAACAATCACTGTTTTACACTGAATGAATTCATACAAGTCAATGTTTTTACTTAACAACACATTCGTCTAATTAAACTTACACGTCTTTAAACAGTCATTAGTAATAACTATGGGTAGTAACTTTAGTTTGCCAGCAGAAGATTGATTTCTGTCTGAAATTGAACGTCATAACATTACACAGCTTCCCAAGAAAGACTGTAGTCAAGCTTAACAGATTGACTTGCCAGTTACACCAGCTGTAACTTAGCTCATAAATTATTTGTGTATTTAGTTAGATGCTATGATTGGTAGAGCAGGTTGATATATCGGTAATTTATCAGTAACAAACCAATAAAGGCCCGGCATGGCCAGGTGGTTACGGCACTCGACTCGAAATCTGAAGGTCGCTGGTTCGAATCCCCGTCCACCAAACATGCTCACCCTTTCAGCCGTGGGGGCGTTATAATGTGACGGTCAATCCTACTATTCGTTGGTAAAAGAGTAGACCAAGAGTTGGCGGTGATGCCCAGCTGCCTTCCCTCTAGTCTTACACTGCTAAATTAGGGACAGCTAGCGCAGATAGCCCTCGTGTAGCTTTGCGCGAAATTCAAAAACAAACAAACCAATAATTGTTTTTTTGACAAAGTTAAGCATGTCTATCCGATAGATTTAATACTTGAAAAAGTTCAATAAATACAAATGAAGCCAACTATCTTAATTTATTCATTAGTTTTGTTAATCAAACATTTCCTTTCAAGGCTTGTTATAATTTGTTGTAGCATGGACATTTTTATAAAAAGAACTCGAATACTAACACCTTAAGTTTAGAGAATTTTTTCAAGAAATTACGAATGGCATTTTTCAAATTTTATGGTAAATACAATGTATTGTTAACTAAATTGTTTGTTTGTTTCTATGTCAGTAAATTCTCTATTATAACGAATAACAATGGGCAAATATATGCCTAGACTACGATACATCCCGTTCTAAATGCGTATAAAATTCTACCAGTAGAAAAGCAGACTTTTCAAGTAAAACATATATGTCTAAAACATCGCTTTAAATAAACCTTTGTGTCTTTTAAAGTAATTATTCTACGAAAGTGTGTAATAAAATTTAATATTATTGGTATTGATTTTTTTTTACTCCTTCACTTCATACATTATATAGGAGTTGGCTTCCTAAAGACGCCGATTGTATAGTGTACAAAACATTGATTATCTACATGTTACAGTCATCTAATAATCATCTATTATTGGCTGATAATTCCTGTTTCACCCTGTACTTGAGGCTTTTAAAGGAACACTACACATAAGTAAAAAAGCTAACTTGAAGGAGCAATGATAACATCGTTTACACTTAAATTGTGATGTTTTGGCTTATGTAAAAAATTCAGAAAGAAATCGACTTTTGAATACACCTTTACTGTACCTTATTTAGTATTCTACAAAAGGTTTGTGTTTAGTACACCAAGCCGTATTTGTTGTAGGCTACCAAGAGAATAATAAGAATAAGAATAACAAAGGCAGTTTTGAGCGGATTTTCTTTTCCTTGGAAGTCTAACGTGCGTGCCTTTTTTGGGCATTTTTATATGTGTACAGTCTTAGCAGCCAATAGTAAAGGCTTTAAAGTGTTGTTTGAACTGAATCTCTGCTGTTTAAGGTGCTTTTTGCCCGAACGTTCTATTAGGGTTTTTGTTCAATACCTTGGTTCATGACAATGTTTTATGTTTAATGTAATCCATAATACTCCAATTAGATAATTCAAGTAATGATTTTTATTCACCAATAAGCTGATACAAGGTTATTATTATTATTGTTTGCAACTATGAAAGTAAAGTTTTGTTTATCTCAAATCTCAGATTGTACCTGAATATGTGTATTGTAGCAAACTACAGTGACGAGTAGTGGTGAAAATGTTGAAACATATTTCAAAGACTAACATCACAGTAAAAACGGGTGTATTTAGTTATAATGAGGGCCTTATGAGATTTGTTATAATTTGTTGTTATACCAGTGATGTAATAATGAAAAAATACTGGAACTGTGGCATTAACCACAGTGCTTAATGTTGTATAGTTAGCACATTGTATGCCCCCCCCCCCAGTGGCACAGCGGTATGCCTGCGGACTTACAACGCTATAATCCGGGTTTCGATACCCGTGGTGGGCAGAGCACAGATAGCCCATTGTGTAGCTTTGTGCTTAATTACAAACAAACAAAGCACATTGTATCTTAATACTTGAAAAACCCTGCAAATCGCCTTGGATAATAAAGGTGTCAGCCAAATAACTAAATAATAATAATTGCCGTTGTTTGATGTTATTATTAATCCCCACAGTTTGAATTTTTCGTTTATATACCTAACTGTGCATCTATTTGCGCTATTTTATTTACAATTTAAGGATGTTTTCCTGTTGGCATTTTGCAAGACTAATACAGTAAAATAAGATACTCCACACTATAGTGAGCGTAACATTTTCTAGACAAGTATGTTTGTCTTAGCCTTTAGACTCAAACTAGACCAACACTAGAACAAATTTTAAAAAGCAGAAATAAAAATACCATTTGTAAGCTTACTTTTATATTATCAATTATACACTATTGGCGCTTTTAGAATATCATTAATTTTATTTATTGGACTTCTTGGCTTAACAAGAGAATAATTAAAGTTTAAGAACTATCTATAGGATATGGATATTTAAAATATGTCTTGTGTCTGTATTTTCTTAAGGGTTTTAGGGTTTCTATTAACAATAAACAAGTGTTCTAGAAACACAACTGTCACCAAAATGGCGTAATTCTTGCATCATCTTTACGGTACTGGTCAAATTATCCGATGTTTCAAAATTAATTACACGTGTTCTGCTTGACCTTATATTTGGGGAACCTTGTGGCACAGAGTAGAGATATTTACGCATTTTGGTACCTTTTCTTCTGAAAGATTAGCTACAGAAAAAAATGTGCTTTGTATGTGCAGCTTAGCACTATACAAAGGAGACTGATTCTCACTTTTATGTCCTTGACTTCGCCCATGTCTTGATATTTTATCAAACCCTTCAGCTAACCTTCGACTCAACGTAATAGTCTACCTTGATGATCAGCCATTCTTAGTTTTTAAAAATAAGTACAGTTTTTGCTTCAAATTTTAACCTAGTCATCTCGCTTTTAAGGTACTTGCCAAATATCACTGCACATATTCTTCAACATATTAAATCTCTCATTTTTTTGCAGAGATTAGGTAGCTGTGTAAAGGCATAACCTGGTAGCTGTAGATTAGGTAGATTAGGCATAACCTGGGATTAGCACAATTACATCTAATCTTCGACAAAACTGGTTGTTAAGAATGATGTTTTTGAATTAAAAAACATGAAAATAATGAAATTTGATAATTTGTTCAAGATTACAACCCGATAAAATCTTTTAAACTTGTCATCTTATAACTTAACCGAATTAGAACGAATAGCCCTAGGTTATGGTTTATCCTTTTCCTTTAAGAATGCGAAACCGAATATAGAGATAAACATAAGCACGTTTTGCACATAGAAAGCGTTATGGCGGGAGACATTCAGATCATCTTGCTGTCAATTCAGTATTTCCAAAAACAGTTTTATTTAAACAGTGCTAAGTGGTTTCATAAGTGATTTAGTAACTTTGTGAATTGCGAAATAATGTTTAGTGATACAGGTGATTATGCCACCCAAGAAACGCCCTTTCTATGGAAAGTCTTCTGCCGCTAAAAGAATGCAAGCACAAAGAGCAACTGAAACAGAAGAAGAAAGAAATCAAAGACTTGAAGCACAAGCTGCAAGACAGGCTGCTCAAATACAGGAAGAGACTTTGGAACAACGTAAAGTTCGAGCTGAAGCTGAAAGGCAGGTTACTCAAAGACAGCAAGAAACTATTGAACAGCACAAAGCCAGAGTTCAGTCAGAATCATCAAGGCAAGCTGGATATAGACAAAAAGAAACTTCTGAACAACGTCAAACCAGACTTTAAGCACAAAAATTAAGACAAATAACTTACAAAGAGCAGAAACAGAGGAGCAACATGATGTACAACTTCAGGCTCAAAGAACAAGAGAAGCTCAAACACGATCTAATTTCAAATAAAGCTTTGTTTGATTAAATGCTTTTTTTATTTCTCGCATCACAGCTTTTGTCTACTTAATGAATAATTTGCTGAAAATAATACTGATCTATACATTTCAAATCTAAATTTTCATCGTGCAAAGCCGGGTAACTCAGCTAGTATATATATATATGAAATAACTAAATTTAATCTTCAAAGATGCAGAGAAGAAGGTGGGTATATATAAAGATTATATGTCAAAACATAAAGGTTAGACAACATCAAAATTTTCGTTAATTATTTATTTTGAGTTAGATCACGACAGTTTTATCAGTGTAGTTTATAAGCTTTAGTACAGACTGCCTAGTGTAGTGTTTATCAAACAGTGGATCGCGAGCAGGTTTCCAGGGGGGTCATGAGTTGTCTGAGCTGAGTCAATTATTTTATTTATTTATTTTTTGAGTCCTTGAAATGTCTGAGAAGTACACATACCATCTTTGTTATGAACTATAACGAACTGCGCCAAGAAACATCAAGATTTTTTTTCATCCTTATAGATTATTTGTTAGTTTGAAGTTAAGCACACGGGTATCGAAACCCGGTTTTTAGCGTTGGAAGTCCGCAAACATACCGCTGTGCCACTGGGGGGCTCATCCTTGTAGAGGTAATAGGGGGTCGTGACGTCCAAAGCCCAAAGGTTTGGAGGGGGAGGGGCGTCTGGCAGATCCGGCTGAGAAACACTGGTCTAGTGGTTAGTTAAATGTCCATCATGACATTTGAATTAAGAACAAGGTGATGTGAATAATGAAAATTATTTCATGGTAAGTTTGTTTGCTTGTTTGTTATGAATTTTGCGCAAAGCTACACGAGGGCTATCTGCGTTAGCCGTCCCTAATTTAGCAGTGTAAGACTAGAGGG
>NW_013666438.1:160348-163228 GCF_000517525.1 Limulus polyphemus
TTACCTAGAAAACCTTTTTGAAATTGCAATAAAAACGTGTTTATTGCACGTGCATTTTTTAAATACGAAAATGTAACATATTATCTATTAGCATAAAACGAAATAATAGGCTTTTAAAAATGATTTTGACGTTACAGGATTACATGAAAATCACGATGTAAAAACTTTGCCTAATGAAAAGTTTTTTTTAACACAGGAATTAACATGTATCTATAAGCAACATATTAACATGTAACATATTATCTATTAGCATAAAACGAGATAATAGGCTTTTAAAAATGATTTTGACGTTACAGGATTACATGAAAATCACGATGTAAAAACTTTGCCAAATGAAAAGTTTTTTTTAACACAGGAATTAACATGTATCTATAAGAGTCGATCTTAGTAAGTCTTACGTTTATAATTTTTGGCATATTTTTTTCATATTCATATGTAATGAACGGACAGTTTGTTTGTAATTAAGCACAAAGCTACACAATGGGCTATCTGTGCTCTGCCAACCACGGGTATCGAAACCTGGATTATAGCGTTGTAAGTCCGCAGACATACCGCTGTGCCACTGGGGGGCATGAAGAGACGGCCATCCGTTTACCCTAGTGATATGTTTTTGTTTTTTTTTGCTAGTAGAACGTGTCGAAATAGGCTCAGCTGAGTGCAACCCCCACCGACAGACATCCATTTCCCCAAATTATATGTACGTATATGCAACATAAAAATTTCACGGATTTCACTAACTTGCGAGTCATTACTAGCATAAGAATAAAAAAAATATTGTGTCAAAATCAGATAAAAGAAACAACAGAGAATATATGGCATACATATTTTTTATTCTCTCAACCAACATTTATAAGTTTCTGTTTTGTTTTTATCGAGTCCTGCTAATTTAAGTTACTCAAGAATAAAGATCGTTTGGAATTATAGGGGAAAACGAACGATTTTATTAACCTGTTTCTATAATACAATGGCATGAAGGAGAAAATGTATTACTTATTTGACAGTTTTGATACTAAATATCTCTGAAACTAAAAACTTAATGCACAATGATTTAGAATATTCATATGTTAAGACCAAAATAAAATTTTGCTAAAAATGTTTCCAATTTCTTATTTCTATACAACGTATACAATATTAGTAAGTGCAGAACAATCCGTTTTTTTTTTATTGTTCACCAGAGGTACTTCTTACCAATAAGGGAGCTGAACTCAAACTGAACAAAAACAGACAGGAATGCTGTCTGGACAAGACCAGGATTTAACGAAGAGAAGACGCATTCATTGCTTTAGGATACCCCCACTCCTTCTCACCCCTGCAGTTCCTTTGATACTAAGTACGCCAGCTCATTAGCTAGACAGTCATTGTATAACTGTGGCCCGTATTGAAAGGTCACCTGAAAGTTTTAAAACTATTGTTGAAAGTAATTTAATTTGTAGTTCAACGCTTTATCCCGTTTCTTTGAATGTAGAAGCAATGATTGAGGTACTTTTTTTACAAACAGAATTAAGAAGAAGCGCTTTAGTTTGTGTAACCTTGAGACGTTGCTTGTAGTGTAAAAGTGTGAGAAGATTTTCTATACAACTTTCCTACCTCTAAGCGTAGACGTTGTATACGTAGGAAAAAGTTGTGTTAAAACTTGACATTAAGTATTTAAAAGAAAGAAATTCTTCCTTCTCTCAAACTTGTCCCCACAACTTACAGGCCCGTTCTTCCAAAGGTATTTGATATTTCTTTTATGATATATTTAGTGGTTTTGTTTTACATTCTTATTTTGAAACTTTAATTTTTACTTTGTTGCTTGTTTAAATCTCTCTGAACCTGTGGGCTTAAAACGCTAAAAACCGGAGTTTGATAACTGAGGTAAGCACAACACAGATAGCCCATTTCATTGCTTTGCACTTACACACACATACACACACACACGTGTACAAACTCTGACCAAAAACTCAAAATTTTCCAGAAAAAAAAAGAAGATTAAACTCTAATTATTCTGATACATGAAGAGTACATTTTTCGGTTTAATAACTGCTACAGGCCGAGTGTGGCTCAATGATTACGTGCTCGGACTGTGAATGCGAGGATTCAAAATTTGAGGCCCGTTGTTGCAGGAACGTTCAGCACTTAGGAGCAGTAACTGTGCTATCAGAGTGACGGTCAAATTCCACTATTCAGTCTGACGAGAGTAGCCAAAGAGCTGGCGGTTGGTACTGTCGACTGCTTTCCGTTTGGTTTATCACTTCAAAATTAGGGACAGCTATGCGCAAGTAATCGTATGTGTAGCTTTTGCGCTTAAACAAAACATACTTTAAGCACAACGATAATAACATTACTTGCTAATATATATATTAACCTTTATAATAGAATCCGTTTGATAATGATTTTTTTAGAGTACTTCGATGTTATAAGTGTTTCCAAGTTCCAGACAGTAGCATTCCATGCTGTAAATCATGGTTAGAATAAAGCTACAATATCATATATTAGCCATAAGGGGTTACTACAAGAGAGGCCCCGTCTGTGGAAGGTGATTCGAAATTAGGAACGCCACTAATCTACTCTGGCTGCGCAATGACAAATGTGTGACGAAGTAACGCCAGAATTGGAGGGAAGAGAGCTTTTACTTTGGTCGGTGCTAAAAGGACCTCTAGTGTTTACATAAAAATAACAATCTTTCGAGGTTTCGATGTGGTATCTGCAGATATAGAGTCGTATAGATAAAGAATACTAGGCCGTGTACCTTTGGTATTAAAATATGTATTTTAAAATTAATTTCGCTTGTGTCTTTTCCTTGATTTCAAGCGTACCTTGGTCCTCATTGCATCGAAATAAGTCTGAACTGTGACGAGGAACACACTCACATAATAATGGCTGGAGACGGGCTTGAAT
>NW_013666438.1:163544-170514 GCF_000517525.1 Limulus polyphemus
CAAATGTACAACGTTTCGACAAGGTTTTGTCATCAAAGTTTTTCTTCATTACCCATTCAAGCCGTCTCCAGCCATTATTAGTCTCAAAGTGGGTTCCTCGTCATCGAATTTGAATACACTCACATAACTCCTGCCTGTCTTCGGAATATACACTTTTGGCAAACATTGATTCATTTCCTGATTTGACCACCCACCCACAAATGTTATTTCTGATGTTTGTGGTAGGCACTTAACAAATTTCTGTGAAAATTTGTCCTTACAAAAATATAAAGAAAAGCATTAGGTAAAATGTTCACCAATATATGTAATTTGTCTCTCAAATTTAACATTCATTTCTTTATTGTATATACTGGGAGGGTGGCCACATTGGTAATGAAAAACATTGAATTTTGAAGAAACGAATAAAGCTGGCTTAAAATTTTTGTAACGAGGTAAGTGTGTGACAGGGCGTCTGTGTGAATTCTTAACACGTCACTGAAAAGGTCGTGTTAACATCTGTTGCATCAGCAGTTAGGAGTTGTAATTGTGTTGCATCAATGGTGGTTTAAATTTTTTTTACGATGTTGTGATATATTTTATAAATATTGCTATAGTACTTTTCCCCATTTTTATGCTTGAAAATGTTTTCTTAAATTATTGAGAACGATTTCACCTCTGTCTTAAACCGTACTTGCTTTGTTTGTTTTATTTTGTATATGTGTACATACATACATATTTGTATACAGTGTCCGAAAATCTGGAAGCATAGGTACTTTAACAAATTTTACAGAATGTGTTCCACAAGCTATTCTTGTTATTCGAAACAAGTTTGGAGACGGTATTTTCATTCTCTTTGAATACTGCCAAGCATATTTGATGTCATAGTTAATGGTCCACACTGCCAGTATCCTTAGGCCTAGTTAGAAACTTCTCAACAGCACTGTGAGTGATGTTTTTTTCTTTCTGGATGGCGTGTATTAAATTATGCAGCAACCTTTCGTTCAGATTAACCTTATCTGCCAAACGGAAGGATTAAATCGACGTTCTCATGCTTTGACAGCGCCATAATTAGTCATGTATATGAAATGAAAAAAAAGCTACAACTCACCTATGGTTCCAGACTATTCAGTCACCTGTAGATTTTGGTTTAGAGAAGCTGTGTTTTTTGGGGCACCTTCATGTTTCTCTATTTGTACATACAGTTTTAATTTTGACACTCTTAATACTTTACTTTCTCTAGACCTATAAAACGTATTTATCTTAAAGCTCAAAATCATTAAACTCAAAAAAAATGAGACAGAATTGGCGGGTGTCGAAAGATTACTTCAAGAAAATGGCATTATTGCTATACTTGTGTCAAAATGGCGTATGTGCAAAGAAAGCAAATTTCCAGTTGTTGTGTATATGAATATACATTGAGGTTTTTAAAGGTAATTTTGTAAAAGAGACCACACCTGTCCAAGCAACTTAACATTATGGCGTGTTTTTTTTTTGTTTTATTTTCTACTACGTAAACAAAACTGTCATTCCTGCCTGTATAACGGTTTAACTTATAATTTAAATAATTTATTGATGCCATGTGTAAACATAAATGTTTCATTCAAGAAGTTTGGAATGTTTTAATTAATTTGCCACTTTTTTTATAGAACATAAAATGTTCAACTGTGGAAAAAAAACATGCTATATCATAACGGGGTTGATCTTCACACACACTTATGCAACTGGGGGTGCTGACCATGAACTAGGTTATATCCCTTGTTAACGTATTTGCTGTAGTAGTACTAGTAGTTGTAGTATACAACAATTAAAAAAAGTATTAAGTAGTGTAAGCACAGCGTTACTTTTAGTTTACAAGTAACATATACCGAGTGTTGTGAACCAGGCTGTACTAATATTGGCGGACGTGCTTTTTCAATCAATCAATCTAGCTATCTATATAAAAGCGCCAGTGTCTCTCTCTCTCTGTGGGTCTAATAATGGTTGGAGACTATCGAATCCTCGTCATCGAATTCTCTGTGTGTCTATTCTTTATGCACGGCTTGTCTTTCTCTCTCTCTGTGGGCCTGTTCCTTATGCACGGCCACATACGTAAAGCTCGAAACTCGGAGTACAGATACAACTTTGTTCAGTAAGTAACATGGACTCTGTGGCCGTGGGCTCATGGGCCGTTTTGAAGCCGAAACGAACAATATAGCAATTTTTGGTAAACAGGACGACGAATTGGTCTCAAATTGGAAAGGCCGAATTTTGTTTTTATAACGTGGGATCAAGAGGGCTATCATTTACGTTTCTTCTCTGTGTGAAGACTTCTCAAAACAGTAAAATAAAAAAATATTGTGTACAAAGAAGCTTTACAGTATATCAATAAATTAGCATGTAAATAAAGAACTATATTAGTTAAAGCCATTTTCATCCGAGCAACTCCGGGTACTCTGCTAGTATCAAATAAAACAACAACTGAAACTTTGGATTCAAGCAGTCTGACGAGTGAAGGTAAACTGAATCAATGAATCAGGACTAGCCACCGAAATGTTAACAGTATGCTACGTATTGTATTGTACCAAGAAGTGCATCAAAATATGATTAATAATAAAAAAAAACTTCATAAAGCGGAATTATTGAGTATAATTTTCACGTGTCTTTCTTTCTGAACTGCCACACTGTTTAACGATATTCTAAATAACTTGTCTTTCTTTCTGAACTGTCACTGTTTAACAATATTCTAAATAACTTGTCTTTCTTTAATACGAAACTTTTAATCAAAATTATACTTTTATCATTCGTAAAAGTGCTCATCTAGAACAGCAGATCTAAAATAGTTTTTATAAACGTGAGAGTAGTTTGTTTTAGCACTGCATTAATATATTAATTATTTCTTTCAATAAATATGATTTTTAAATCTTGTCCGGTAGACACAACAAAATCGCACGTTCTTTTGGAACTTGTAAGTAATAGTTGTGATTCTGGTCTAGCTAAAATATGATACTCTCATTTAATTTCAAATAGCTTACAAAAGTTAGCATGATATATATATATGCATTCCTTACTCTTCACGTTTCCTTGTTCTTACTCCAGTAGCTTTTTCACATTTTTCTATTCACATTATACATTCGGCCATACTTCAAAACTGGAGATCTTTATGCTGCATTTTTTAGCCTCTTTACTATCTTATACATCATCTGGCCAGAGTTGAGAAGTTGTTTGCCAAGTGCGAGTTCTTGTCTAAAGTATATATCTAATTAAACGTTTTTCCAAATAACATAGTTAAATTACTTAATGCACGGGTCACAATGTCTAAACTTTCAGGTCTATTACGGTCTGTTTAGCTTTGTAGAAAAATAAAGATTAATCCTACTGACTTACCAGTTCCTTTTTTACCTACATAATTTTGCTCTTCGTTTTTTCAGTTCTTCTATCAGATGAGATGGAGTATACTTTACTTTCATATTTGCATTTTGTTGTTGTAAAACTCAATGAAGATGTCATTCGTGACACCATTGTACTAAATTTGTAGTGAAGTATAGGCGTAGAATAACCCAGTTGCTTGTCGGAGCCATCTAACGGAATAGTTCTAAACCTAACCCATTGATTGAGTGAAACTTTTGTTGAGACATAAAATGTTTTAAGGATTATAATAACAATAATGATAATAAACAAACACAAAAAAACAGCATATTATGTCGTTAAAAAGGAAGCAAAAATATTACTAGCTGTTAGATAAAATTACTTTAATAACTTAGCTGGTTAACTATTTTGTTATAACACACAATTTATGCTATGATAGTTCTTTAGCAAATTTGGATTTAGTAATGCTATAGTATGTTTCTCTTGTCTAATTTTCAAATAATACTTGAAAATAATGGACAAAAGCGACAGAGATATTGAATAACTGTTAGGAAGGAAAGAAAGCCAAATCAAAATGTTCGTTTATTTTAAATGTAGAAACTGTTAATTAAAATGCATATCTCCCTTCGGAGAATTCAATGATTAGTGGTATAGCTAACACCGAGGAATTTTATTTCGAAACTAAATTAAGAGAATACACTGAAGTACTGAGAAATCCTAAAAGCCAAACTCAACATTAGATAGTTTGTACAGAATAAACAATAATTAAAAATATTCCTAACGTCGAATTTTTTTTTTCATTTCGCACTGACTGAAATCAAATATTTGGTTTCCACGATACAATCCTACCTTGTTTGGAAGAGTGGTAAAAATATTCGGTATCAGTTATCCACGAGTTTCTAGCTATGTAGAACGTAGTGTTTACACCAAAGTGTCGATTTGTTTTAAGGAATAGTAGGCCCGGCATGGCCAGGTGGTTAGGGCACTCGACTCGCAATCTGCAGGTCGCGGGTTCGAATCCCCGTCACACCAAACATGCTCGCCCTTTCAGCCGTGGGGGCGTTATAATGTGACGGTCAATCCCACTATTCGTTGGTAAAAAAGTAGCCCAAGAGTTGGTGGTGATGACCTTCCCTCTAGTCTTACACTGCTAAATTAGGGACGGCTAGCGCAGCTTTGCGCGAAATTCAAAAACAAACAAACAATAAGGAATAGTAAACGACATTTCTAAAACGTTTAGTGGCGAATTTATTTTACGACTACATTTATTGTTAAGGTACATAACAATCTAAGCTCATGTTGAAGCCTGGAATAACACGGCACACACATTTATATAATTTTCTATCGTAATGGAAACAATCGTAATACTTATAAATTAATCGCTCTATTGAGTTGTTAAAACAATAAGTCAATCCACATTATATTAAAGAGTCATATTTAACAACTTAATATTGAATCTGTGTCAGCGGTCGAATGTAAGGTATTGAGAAGTATGAACATAAAACTACTGTTAGTTTTGGGGTAATGTTTTGTAAAGCATTGATATAGGACTTTGTATTAGTTTTTAGAAACAAACGTGAACGCAAATATAATACTAAATAACAATAAGTATCCTGTACAAGATTCTATAAGGCAGTTCCAACTTTATAATCAAATCATGTTTCATTTGGCCAAAAACAAAACTGAAACGATGATAATAATGGATTTTCGGAATTGAAGCACAAACCAATTACACATCAGATTCTACGACTTTTTTACCTTAACTTTTAACTAGTTCTTATGAGTTATTTGTAACACAGTGCGTGGATTTGTAAATGTATGTTTTAGCTATTTCCACAATAATTTCTAAAGGCTCTGTAATTACTGGGGCATGCGACGCTTGCCAGGAAGAATGAAGAGATAATTACAGTTGATACAAATAAAACATACATGTTTGTGTTGCTTTCGGATTTTAGTCTTAATATATTTGAATTTTTTTTTTATATTGAAAGGAAAGTACATCTGTCTGTGTTTGTTTAACTAGAAAGAGTGTGTGGGTATTAAATATTCACGTTTACAAATACAACCAGTATACTACATACAACGGCCCGGCATGGTTAGGGCGCTCGACTCGCAATCTGAGGGTCGCGGGTTCGAATCCCCGTTCCACCAAACATGCTCGCCCTTTCAGCCGTGGGGGCGTTATAATGTGACGGTCAATCCTACTACTCGTTGGTAAAAGAGTAGCCCAAGAGTTGGCGATGGGTGGCGATGACTAGCTGCTTTCCCTCTAGTCTTGCACTGCTAAATTAGGGACGGCTAGCGCAGATAGCCCTCGTGTAGCTTTGCGCGAAATTCAAACTAAACTACATACAACTGCGATAATATTGTTATTTCTCATTATTCAAAGGCCATAAGTTAGTTTCTGATATGAACATCATAGAAGCATACAGTTTTTCACTCTTGGTTGAGCGATCCTCAATAATAGCGTTTCAGCATTTCATCATTTACTCTTTCTATTACATTTCAATTATTTACATTTTTGTCTTATGGAATATAACTGATAGTTTCAACAAAATTTTATGAAAGAACTAACGGCCCCCCAGTGGCACAGCGGTATGTCTGCAGACTTACAATGCTAGAATCCGGGTTTCGATACCCGTGGTGGGCAGAGCACAGATAGCTCTTGTGTAGCTTTGTGCATGAATTAAAAACAAACAAACAAAGAACTAACGTCTATCATAACACTATATGCTTAGTTTTAGATATGGTTTTACCTCGGTTAATTTTGTAATTTTGTTGATAT
This sequence comes from Limulus polyphemus, assembly GCF_000517525.1. Taxonomy (NCBI): domain Eukaryota; kingdom Metazoa; phylum Arthropoda; class Merostomata; order Xiphosura; family Limulidae; genus Limulus; species Limulus polyphemus. The sequence continues at coordinate 169,654 of NW_013666438.1, forward strand.
AGTATGTTCCTTAAATTGCATGTGTGACTTTATGTTAAATCATCACATATAATTTTCATAACAGCGTGATGTTGAGTATTTCATTTTATGTAAAAGAGTTGGCGGTGGGTGGTGATGACTAGCTGCCTCTAGACTTTCACTGTTAAATTAGGGACGGCTAGTGCAGATAGACCTCGTGTATCTTTGTGCGAAATTTCAAAACAACCAAACAAACATTTTATTTAAAGCTTGACTTGCATCCTCAAATAACTAATTATGCACGTTTTAAAACTTGACATGAAGCACATATAGGTAATAAGTTTCATTTTATATTTCACAGTAAATACTGTGTAAGAAATGCGCATTGTATTTTGATTATCTACTTTTTTTAAACGACAAATCTAAATTGAGTCTACTTCTGTATTCAATTATTGTTTGTTTTGCTTTCCGTTAGTACAACAGGCTTTGAAGAGGCGTGAAGATTTAAAACAAACCAGTGTTGAAATTTGAAATGTTTTTATAAGTCTGCATTTAATCAGATACCTAACAGGAATTTCAAGTCATAACGTAACAAAAGTACAGGTGAATGAAGGTTGTCCGACTTGCCAGGAAAGTTGGAACAGCCTAACACTCTACAAAAAGTTATTTTGAAATACTGCCTATCTATTGTGAGTTAACGTAAAATTCATTATTGTAATCAGAATTCCTTCTTTACTACTAATGATTAAAAACTTTGCATTTATAGTTTCGTTTCTGTTTCCATGTTCTTGTATTTATCAACTGTATCATTTTTATCTTTACAAGAGGTGCCCGGCATGTCCAGGTGGATAAGGCGCTCGACTCACAATCTGAGGGTCGCGGGTTCGAATCCGCATCCCACCA
>NW_013666438.1:170524-178554 GCF_000517525.1 Limulus polyphemus
GTGACGGTCAATCCCACTATTCGTTGGTAAAAGAGTAGCCCAAGAGTTGGCGGTGGGTGTTGATGACTAGCTGCCTTCCCTCTAGTATTACACTGCTAAATTAGGGACGGCTAGCGCAGATAGCCCTCGTGTAGCTTTGCGCGAAACTCCAAAACAAACAAATAAACAATCTTTACAAGAGGTCAAAAATGTTCGCATTGCTTGATTTTCAAAACATTCATTTGAAAATAATTTGAAATCAGTCTTAAGTTTAAATCGAGATTCTTTTGTACAAAAGTAGAAATTTAAATTAACATTTTCTAAAAATGAACTTATAGTACATTTTGTTGCACTATATGTTATATAATGCATTTGGTTGAATTTTAATAACTGTTGTATATGTTTGTGGTTTACTTGTGTCGTACGGTGGTTAACAGATAATTTGTCAGACATTTCATGTAAAACGAGAATGGTGGTTATTACATTCTAACGTACAACCCGTTAAAAATGACGGGCAAGTATCGTAGTATACCCTAGTTTTACATTTTATAGTTAACTGAAATAAATAAATTTTGTGAAATCAAGCTTGGCCAACAACAACAACAGAAAGTGCAGTCGAGGTAGTCAAACGTCGGTAAATTCCTTTGTGAGACAATGAAAATTTAGATCATTCATGAAATGATTTCTTGGCGTATTTATAGAATAATTTTTGGTAAAAATCAGTTAGATTAACAAATTCTAATATACAGAAAACCCAGTGTGTTTTATTAACACTACTTTCCAGCAATGGCTTTTATGTCATGTTGCTTAGCAACAAAATTATGACCTAATACTGTTGTTATTCTATGTATTGAAAGTATAAAATGAAATGTGTAGACAAGAAAACTGGAAAATATTTGTTGATTTAAAAAATATTAGGCTCCGTTGATTATAGAGGTTTGTTTTTTATTAAAATAGCTTAATTAAATTTTGTCTAGGCTAGGTGGTCCCACACTAAGTCTTTACTTTAGGCTTATTATACCAACACTCACTACACTTATAAGGTTTCATGGCCCCTTACATCTCCATTACTAGAATCGTAATGGGCAGAAAGTAATCGAGTTATTCTATCTGGATAAATGAATTTTGGTTTTTATGACTTCTCCTATTTCGAGACATCAAGCGTGACGAGACGGGACACACACTGGATTTTATATAGGTTAGATTTCAACACACACACACACCTATATATATATATATTTACTTTTCTTGAAAGTACCCTTACATGTTATTCAAGTACAAGGATGTAAAACAGATAACTTTAAACTAAGAAAGCAAATTTCGGAAACGTTATGAAGCGAACAAATCCAACACCGACAACCATGAAAAAGACGCAAATACAAGTTAACAAATAAAGAAACCTTTATTTGCATTAAATGTAGTTATTTGACAGATTGGCTTAAAGTTTTCCGTTGTTTACTGGGTTGAAGAGATAGCTTTCCTACATACGTTTATACAGAACAAAGACAGGAGAATTATGATATACCGCACTTTCACATCAGACAAAAGGTCCAAGTCCTGTAGCCCAAAACTAAGCACGTCAATGACAACACTAAGTAACATAAGAAGGGAAGACTCCCCCATCAAATCATACCAATTCGATAAGCATCTGTGGTGTCACCTCTTTATAAGCTAGCCCCCACACTAAGGAATTGGAGACACAGACAGAGGACCCAAGTGATACAATGTTCCAGCCGTTGTTCTATGTAACCTTAACCTAAATAAAAGGATTAGCACATTTAACGGTAATGAGGTTTTGCACGTGACGCCACGAGCTGGGAAGTCCCGGAGTCTTGGCCACTGTGGACTACAAGCTACCGCGTGTTTACTCCAGGGTGTGAACTTAACTTGTCTTAAATGACGTGGTTTCATCAGGTACCATCATGCCAATTACTTGTTGTGAGTTGGATGTAGCAATAACCAGGGACAAAGAACGACGGAATCGATGGATTTCAGTTGTCAATCTGGGGACAATCAGACTACAGCCGTCTGTATAGCGAACATTTGATAGCAGGAACGAATACTAATTTTTCAATAGCATATAAATAAATATCAGATAAATGTATCCTTTTATACTATGGGATTAAAATGTAAATGATCATAACAGCTCCAAAGTCAGGTAAAAGGTTTGAGAACATGACGGTATCGGCCTGCATTATCGCCCAAAATGACACACAAAACACAATAAACAAACTTGTCAGTAGCCTTTCCATTTCAGTGTGATATTTCAGTAATATTTTGATATATTTTCGCATATACTTGGCATGCAATAGACTTTATCAGTCCATCATATTATAATTTTTTTTCAATAGCATCTAAATGATATTTCAATGTTAGAATTTTCCTGAATGTCTGGAAATTTTACCATATGAACCAAACACATCAGAAATAGTTTCACTTTAATTCAGTTATTCACGAATAATTATTTTTTGTATCATAATATTAATAGTCTCAGACAGGCTGCCAACACATATAATTCTGTTGATTAAATTTCAAGATGCCAAGAGTGATCACCCACTCTCCTCTGACTATATTCCTGCTGTGTTTTCTCTAATCAAGTCCCCCCAGAAGAGACGAGCAGCAAATATATGGCCAAATTTCAAACATGCCAGGCAATGAAATAAAGGATGATGTAAGGGGTGAATTCTCGTAGCGATGTGGCTGCACCTCTCACGACATCGGAAAATAATCCGTCTGGCAAAACGTACGGGTCGCTTCAGCTTCTGCAGGTGTCGCTGTCGACGTTCTCTCTGCAGATGTTTAACATACTCAGATAATGTCAATGACAAAGCATCTGACATAATTTATCGCACTTTCAACTCTGCTGAGTTTATCAGGATACTATGGCCTCTGGCGTGACGTCCTAAATGGTGGACAAGCATGCAACACGTGATTTTGGTCACTTGTCTGCAAAACCTCAATACAGCCAGAAAGTCATTGGAACATCAGTAAAGGTACAGCGCCTGTCGGCCTATCCCTTGGAATTGCCACCTAGCGCTCAATTCAACTAGCTCGTGTTTAGAATCCCTCGACGTATGGTTAACAATAATATCATAATTATATGCAGAACACCTGTATGAAAACAGTTGAAAATATACTTAACTAAACATACATTATAAAGTACCCATGAAAGGGTGAGGTTAGTAGCTATTTCACGATACCCCCCTCCATGTTATCTCGAGGACTTCCAGACTCAGACAATGAAATTATACGTTACTGTCCGAATTAAAAAGTTAATTAAAGGTCATAAGATATTGTATTGTTTGCGTGTTTATAATTTAGAAACGATAAACTAGAGGAAAATCAGCCAATCAGAATCAACAACTCTTGAGCTCCTTTTTTATCACATTATAATTCTCCCATGGCTAAAAAGGCGATGATGATCACTGACGGGATTCGAACTCGTGACCCGCCCGTTGTGAATCAAGCGCTCTAACCATGCCAGGCCCGTGCTATATTCGTTTTCCCCACGTGACATGCATGATACTTGCATAAAGAAAACGAAGGGAAATACACAAACATAAACAATCGATAAATGTGAAACAAAACAAAATAAAGGTAAACAGAAATAATACTTAAGTGAAATGCAAATAAAGATACAAAATATCACAAACAGTTTACAAATAAAAAAAAATACACGAAGGAATAGCAGCTCAGAATGGTGAATTAAATTAAAGCCATTCAAAGTTAAACTATAAAATAAACTTATAATACCGCTCAGTCTTAAACAATAACTGAATGAAATTTAAACATATTACAAACTGGTTAACAGAAATAGAGATATACAAATGTAATTTAAGTATCACATATTAAAACCGAAACGTAAAACAAAAGAAAATACAAATATATTCAAAAACGCAAAATAATGTTAAACAAACGTGAATATGAAATTAAAGATATTTAAAACAGATACAGTACTGATGGTGATATGGGCGCTCGCCGCCAATACTAAGTAACTTCGAGAGTGACATGTAGCTCAAGTGTACGCCTTAACAACTGTTGAAGATATGTGTCCACCATGATTGCAAATGGTGATGACGAATTAAGATTCGATTTTCAGAGAGTGGAACGTTAAAAGACTATGACTAAGAGAGACACCAGTAACTTTTCTCTCACAATAGGCTGAAGTCTACTGTTCTTCAGAGCACCGTATCTTTTTATAAATCTTCTCCTGAAGAAGAATAGTCAATTATTCGAAAGCGCTTGAGTTTTGGATCTTATTTTAAGTTTATTACACTTTATATGTGATCCTTAGTGCTAACTCTTTTATCAAATAAGAAAAAAAATTATAAATGCAATATATCTTCAGGCAGTTCCCAAGATTTGAGGCTCCATAAATAAGCTGAGATTAAAAACTAAGTTAACTCAATCCGTGATAATTCAGAAGATTAGATAGTAATATAAAATCAAATCTTACGACCAACCAGGCAATGAACCAACACTTTCTAGAAAAATGTTGTACAGATGTGGATGTAACACACGTGTAGCGTATTACGTCATTTGTAGTCAGTACACTCGCCATTATGACATAAGAACACGTTATAAGCCCTATGAAATATGCAATTCATTTAGCTTTGAATGGACCAGCACAACACAGCTACCTTAACAGCCTCCTGACCCTGGTAACAGCCATCTCGCATACACATAAATTCTCCCACCAATATCCGGTTGTAATGGAGAAAGAGCCCAGGTTCAATAAGGAGGGGGGGATAAGACTGGAGACTACGCCTTACACTGGTAACTGCCAATTACTTTACAAGCAGTGACCAAAGGTCTTAACCTTGAAGGTTTAATAACTTATCAGTTTGGAACCCCAACCTGCATTCTGATAAAAGTTAAACAACCTGGATAAATAAGTGAAATCATGTCTAACTTCACATGTGAATTATAAATTATATTTCTGTAGTCCATAACATTATAACATTAGAATGTTATAACATTAGAACTAAATGTAGTTAACACTAACTTTGTAAGTTACGACTACCTGGCTCAGAAATAAATATCGAGATAAAACATTAGACCTAAATGTAGTTAACACTAACTTTGTAAGTTACGACTACCTGGCTCAGAAATAAATATCGAGATAAAACATTTAATGTCATCTGCAAAAGTTCACAAATTGTTCGATAATGTAAATAAAAGATGTTTCTTAATTTAAAAATACCCCAAAACAGTAGGTATACTATGTTTTATTTAATTTCAAACGAACAGGTGCCCCCAGTGGCACAGCGCTATGTCTTCGGACTTACAGCACTAGAAACCGGGTTTCGATACCCTTGGGGGCAGAGCACAGATAGGCCATTGTGTAGCTTTGTGCTTAATTACATACAAACAAACTAACAGCTAACCATACCACGTTTTCACCTTTTTTTAAGTCTGAGTCTCATAAGTTTTTAACATCTCGGTTACCCACACTGAAAGATATTCTTTTGTCAATACCAATGAAAACGAAGGGTGCGCCATATTTGTAGCTTGGGAGAGGGTGTGCGTATATTGTATAGAAACCTCTCTGTCAGCGTAAATTATATGCATATGAGTATTTCAGTTGAAGCCTTACCTGTACTTAGAAAACATAGAACAAGTGTTTTGTTATATTGCGGCGATGTCTAAGCTAATCACTATGATTTACACAAAATGTACAACATGTAAATGTTTCAAGACAAAAATTTTAGTTAGCCTGAAAATGTGTACTCTTGCATATATCACATTCGTGTACATTATTAAATAAACCCAAACTGATTGAAAGATATAACATAACACATGTTTGTGTCGTAACCACCATTAACTCAACTTGCACTACATTGTAGACCACCAGGCACCACCTAAAGTTTTAGAATTACTCCAAATCGGAGGATATCATCAAACGAAAAGTAATCGCAGAGAGAGAGAGAGAGAGAAATAAGCATAAGTTACCCATTTTGTCTTAAACATTCTTCCAGATCATATGTGGTGTTGTCAACTGCAAAATAAATGCTATATACATACATAAACACACAGTCCAATATATTAGACACACAAGGGTCGACTGAGAAATTACTCCTACTGTTATGACATAGCAATGAGCTCCCATTACCATACCGTGGCTGTGTTATATGAATAACGGTCAAATCCCACTATTAGAGTAGCCCAAGGGCTGGCGATGAATGCTATTCCCTCAAGTCTGTTAATTTTCAATATTCGAGATGTCTAGCGCAGCTAGCACTTGTGTAGCTTTGAGGTTTCTGTGGCTGCAACGAATCAAGTGTTCATTATCTGTTCTGTGAAGTTTATATCTGGAGTACAGAAGAGAAAAATCGAGTTATTCTACCTATGCCTATCTATCAGAACTCAACACGTGAGTCTGGATCTTATTAGATAACAACTGAACCGGTTCATTCTGGATGTACTTCTCCAGATAGTGCTTATGGAGCTCTTGCGTGATAATTATTCTAAGATGTTACTTTATGGCAGGACTAAACATTATTTAAATTTCAATAAATGTTTGTTTTCAGTTGTTTAGGTATCCTTTCTTTCGACGAAGAGAAATATTTAATATCTTTAGTTTCATGAACTTTAAGTACAGCTTCCCAATGCTTTGTCTCGTTTTATCAAATTCAGATATTTGTATTAATTGTCTAGTTCATTTTCAGTATAGATCTTAATTATTTTCACTGTTGAAATGCCGTCAGGCGATCTGCTGATTTTTTTATTTATTTTTTCATGCTGATTTAAAAAAGATGACAACACCGGATCGCGTGCGACTGAATATCGTACCCATTACCTTGGTAGGTATTCTCCATTGACGAGTTATCGTGATTAATAACTTATCGTTAATTTCATTTCTTTGTCTTTGAGGATGCCAAACGTTTGCAGCAGTACTAGGCCTGCTACAAAAAACAACGTCGCATCTCGAAGTCGATCCTTCATCATTTATTTTTATCCTTCTGGTCTGCTATTTAATCACTTTAATCAAATATTTTAATTGTCACATTGGTAGCTACCTTGTACATTTTACGAAAATGTAAAGCATTAAAAATAAATTTATTTTGCAGGAATCCTTTATAAAATAAGATGTGTTTGTTGTGCCACGCTTAACGTCACATTCAACGTTTTTTATGATTTTCTATTTATACAGTTTTGGATAACTTTTTCTGATTGGTACCTGTAGCATTTCAAAAACCCAAAGGCCAGCTCAAGAGCTTATAACTCTAGAATTCAGAACTTGATTCCCGTGGTAGACAAAGTGCTGACAGCCTATAATGGAACATTGTGTTCAACCAAACACTTCGTAAAAAATAATCGGGAAATTTCTACTCTATAAGGAAGGAACCACTAATTACCCGCAGCACTAATTACCCGTGCTTAAAGGAAAATATAACAAGAGAGGTGATATAAATATACAGCGACTGTGACAAATGAATGCAGTGATATAATTATTTTTATTTACCACCCCCCCCCCCCCATCTAGGTGTCTCCCTAGGTTACCTATTTTGAATATCTGATAACGCTAGTCTTAAAGAAACAGTCAAATAAGCCTATAGTATTTTGAACTAGAGAAGTCATTTTTTCTTCTATGGTTAATTCCGTTTCGTGTATGAAACTAAAACAAACACATTAATATGCATGTGAACTTTTGTTTACAATTTCTTCACTATACATCTAAGTTTCGGAAGCAATGGGATTTTATAAACAAAACAAAAGTGATTCAAATCACACTTGAATGCAGATTACGAATGGAGAGTGAAGTTTCGGATCACATTTTTGTCCACTATAAGTCCAAGAGGCAATCCGTTTAGTTAAATAAAAGTATCTAAATGACTGTTTGGCAAATCCGTTGTTGATAATTTGTCCATGAAAGGTATATGATAGGAAATAGTATATACAAATACTTTATTCTGCAAGATTCAAGATAAACTGATTATCAATTTACGGGGGGGGGGAGTGACTTGATTACAAAGAATAATTAAGCTTTGTTTGATATTTCAGTTTGTTTTAAATTAAAGGTTTCTTTGTTGGTAAAGTTTTGCAATACA
>NW_013666438.1:179022-198081 GCF_000517525.1 Limulus polyphemus
CATGTTTGGTGTGACGGGGATTCGAACCCGCGACCCGCAGATTGCGAGTGGAGCGCCTTAACCACCTGGCCATGCCGGGCTCATTACTATTTTCGACTGTTCAAAAAGTTGATTTAACGAAATTTTGATTATACTGGTTGTCATGAAAATTATCAGCCAATTGAAATCAATGATATTATTGATTTTTAATTATTCTAACAACAATCAGTTAATCGAAATTAATATGGTTGTTTAGTTCTTTTGTTGGCGGGTCCCTTTAAAATATCTGGAGAAAATAATAAACGTCCAGTTCACATAACGATAATAAATTACTTTATTTCTTCCTTTATTAACGTGTCTACAAACTTGAGCCCTTGTGCTACTGTAAGTGTATACACTACAAATGGCATAATTAACGCAAAACAACTCGGTTGACTGATTTACCTTATCTAGAAATTGCTTTACACTCTCTCCTAATTAGGTCATATGTGTAGTTTAATTTTGTATATACTGTAAAACTTGACGTCGCGTCCTTAGAACTGTCTAGTAGGTGTTCTATTGAAAATCTCGATCTCATCATTTACTGTTAAAACCAGCAGCTTTCTTTAACTAAGAATTCAATATAACATTAAAAATGTGGCTTATAACACTGCTTCCTTCGTCGGTTGTGAACTGCCTTAGACAGTTTTAATACAAAAAAATCAATAAAAGATAAACTAATTTTTCCAATAACTAAGCCTTTTTAGTGGTTTTCTTTTCCAATGTCCATGGTATATGAATTTGTTGGCATCTTGTCGATTTTTGTCATCCTGTTACTCCATAGACAGGTGATAAGATGAATCCACTGGTGGCTCTAACCTGAATGATTTTCTGGAAGTAGTCGATAGGAAGTAGTTAGATTGAGTTTCTGCTGGCCATTCTCTTACCCATGTACATCCAAAGATGAACCTTTGGCTTAGATCAATTATCCTTCTGTATTATGTAAACCACATCTTTAATTCTTTTCAGTACAGTATAAAGACCCTCTTAACACCTGCGTAACTTTTGAATTTGTCCATTCTTGTAGCAGTGATTGTTTAGCCATACCCTGTCACCCTGATAGAATCCAGTCTTATGAGTATGAATGGCATAGCGACTTTTCATTCCATCATCAGCTGATTCAAGTCTTTCTCAGGTAAAGACATGCTTATCATTGATGATGTTTTTTAATCTCTACATATCCTGTATAGGACTCTACTGAGTCACTATTCTCTAGACGAGAGTATAGAAGTTCCAACAGCATTTTCAGTTCTCTTCTGATATTCAGGGATCAAGTATGACTGGTAGCTTCATGTACTGTTGTACGATAGCTCATCAATAACAGTGGAATATCTTAATCCCATGTTTTTTGATGCTCATCTACATATACATGGCTATCTGACTTAACAGTAAGCAGTTGTATCTCTACACCATGTTACCAGAGGACGTACGTCCTAGTCTTTTAAACACAAGGATCCGACGTATTCCCCCAAACATATCTTATTCAAAGTTCCGTGCCCACCATCAACTTTTTTGGGGCTTGTTCGTATCATGGTTTGAAGAACACTGTACTAATCGATTAATAGGGGCGTATATTAATCAACTAGCAAGTGTCACTAATCGCCAAGGTTTAATGCATACAGGAAGAAGAGCAAATATACATGCACAGGAACACTGTACTAATCGATTAATAGGGGCGTAGATTAATCAACTAGCAAGTGTCACTAATCGCCAAGGTTTAATGTATACAGGAAGAAGAGCAAATATACATGCACAGGAACACTGTACTAATCGATTAATAGGGGCGTATATTAATCAACTAGCAAGTGTCACTAATCGTCAAGGTCTAATGCATACAGGAAGAAGAGCAAATATACATGCAGTAAAACATGTAATTAGCGCATTAAATAATGTTAAGACAATACAAAAACATAGGAAGTTCAATATGGTAATTTATTATCCAGGAGTTTTATTACTAATTTTTGTATTTATCATAATTTCATTCATCTGCCTAAGTTTACCCCCAAAAATGACTGCTCAAAATATAGATATATTATTTCAAAAAAATTAGTTTAAAAGATCATGGTATTATACTTTAAAATATGCTTTAAATAACGTGCATAGAAATATTTCTAGGGGCGTTTTAAGATGAGTGGCATGACTTCATAAATTTGTTTAAAACTTATTAGTTTCTGTCTGGAATTTGACAGACACTAAACAAAATGTATGTCTATACTTGTTTATAAAAGCATCATTATATGTAATAATTAAACTATAACATAGAGTATATGAAATGACAGTTTTATACCATGTTTATGTCTGCGATGTCTATTTAGGGCAATCTATTACAACATTTTGTATAAGTAACAATGTAACATTGAGTGGAAATAGGTATTTCGTAACTTTTTGAAATGTGCCCAATTCACAGGTTTTACACAGAAATAAACGTTACTGTTCATTTAGCTTGGGCATTTTCATGTTTATATTATGTATGACGTAATTCAGTTAAAAGTTGTTATATGTTTCAGTTCAGTTGGTATGAAAGTACTGTTGAAGTTCGTTGCAAAAAAAACTGCAAAAAAATCACAAAATCTAATTTACCACAAAACAAAAAAAATATGAAGGTTATTTTCTTTTTGTCGAGATAATAATCTAAATAACAAACTAATACCGATGATAAACCATGTTTAGGAAGACTATAATGAGCTTGCTATTTAAATACATTAAAAAAGATAATTCAAAGTTTTACAAGCAAGACAAAAATTCAGTATATATATATATATAATAAAAGCACCAACGTTAATTAAATGTCTTACTAATTTTTCCAGTTATCCTAATTTCACATATTTTTTACTTGGGCTTCAAACGTGTTGCTTATTATTTAAATTATCATGAGACTGCACTTAACTTGTGGCTATGTAAAATTGTATTATAGAAACCAATATAATATATATATATATATTTATGTGGTTAAAAAAAGTGTTGGAAATTAAGATGATTTAACTTGCTTCTCTAAGTACAGTTAATTAATCTGTGCCAATTTCTGGTAATACGTACTTTCTAAGAAAACTGGTCTGTAATAGTTGGAATAAACTTGTAGCGAAAGTTGTGTGGGGTTTTTGAGAACGTGAACCTAGCCTTAGATGTGTAAAGTAGGGAGAGAGATATATATACACTATGAAGTTGTCTGACAGGCAGAATTAAACCTTGTGTTAGATGAAATATGAGGTATGGGTACATGTGAATAGGCCTACTTCTATTGACCGTCATATAAGACCAGATTAATCTTTCACATCTTCTATGAGAGTAAAGACATAAAAGGAGAAGTGTGGAGTTGTTGTAAATTTTTTATTAAGTTATTTGAACAAAGAACATAGGTTGTTGAACAATAACCCAAATGTTGGCTTTGCCTTTAACGGTTTTGAGTTTGTTGGATTAGTTATTTGATATGATAAATACAAGACTTAAATTTTGTAGTTTGTAGATAATTTTCTGATCGTTCCTTCGATTTATGTGGTGAACATGATAGTATTGTTTGCCTTAAGTGGAAGTTAAGAAATGTTGTTAGAACATAATGTAAAGTTAAAAAGATGTTTGATTGCCCTGATGAATTTTTCGGGATTAAAACCTTAGAGCAGGAATGTTTTTAAATTGCAGACGAGCCTAAATAGAAATATTTTAAAAATTAATTATTTTTCATGCTAGTCATTTATTTTGTATTTTTGACATTCATAAGCGAAATCCACTCGTTTTTTCAATGGTCTCGGCCACTCGAAAAATAATATACACAACTTAAAAAAAAAAACTCGGTGCTAGTAAATCATGTAGGGTAAAAAAATAGCTAAAACAAGAATCAATAATGCTAGCGTTTTCATTCTCCAAGGTTATCACGTTTCTCGTCTTGAGGCAAACCTGAGAAGGAGGATAACGTAATCATCTTGTTCAAGATAATACGATTTTTAGTAATCAATAAAGTTTTTGGTTAAGTACTTATAAATGGTGTTCTGCACGACTATAGGAATTATCTTCCCATTGTAGCTGTTTTGTCTTTAACTGTTCTACTCTGATCAGTTGTTAACTAAAGTGTTAATCTGAGTGTGATTTCATTCTACTGCACCGCGCACGAAAATTTCGTAAGTGGTTTAAAACAGTTCTTGTGGAACGAACTACTTTTTTTTACCCAAGTCTTCACTGATAAAAAGATTAATATATATATATGTTTAAATACTGTTCCTAGTGCTTAACAAACAACGATAAGGATATTTCATACTTGAATTAAATTTCCTCGATTATTTATGCGTGAAAATATTTCTTCGTCGAAATAGATTTATTAGATATATATCTATACATAGAATTGCTTGAGTAAATATAAAGTTACCAGAAAATAGTTCCTGTTTTAGGTTATATAGAGGGAGTTGCTGAGGTTTCTGCATTAGTTTTGTCAACTAAATTGCTATACATATTTTTGTTGCAGAATATTCGCGAAAAACCATCCTTGATTTGAACTAATAGATTAGAGGGAAGGCAGCTAATTATCAGTACCCAACACCAACATATTGGCTACTCTTGTTTGGCTGTCGATCTTTTAATGCACCTGCAATTCCAAACATTGGTGCATGATTTTGCGACAATAAATATTACTTTGTTCCCCCACTGATAAAGATACAAATCGTGTTCTAAAACCTTCATAAAGTCTGTAGATTTCCAATAGTCAAGGCTCAAAAGTTTGACGGTTGTAATAAAAAAAAGAACTAATCGTTCTTCTCAACTATGTAGCAGTACTAAACATAAGCGACAACAGCGTCCATTCTGTTCAAAACAAAGGTAAAAACTATAGAAGAAACTTTCAAGATCAGATAATATCAGAATGCATTTTTACACATTAATTTGAAAGAACAAACTAGTTGACTTATTAAATAAAGTTTAAATACTTTAATTGTGAGTAAAAGTTCAGTAGCTGTTTACCTATTGTTTAGTGTAGGTTTCCTTTTGAAGGATTAGCATACTCTCGTTTTCTGCTTTACCGATTACTTTGAACATACTGGAGGCTGGGACAACATGACACTCGCTTAATACATGCTGAACAACGTTTGAATTGTCCTTGATCAAACCAAATTCGTGACAGGAATTTAGGTTTGAAATCTTTCAAGCCTAAAAGAAATATTTTGGATCAAAAGGACAACCCGGGATGCCCAGAAACTTTTGTTCCTCTTCACTCCACACGATGAAAATGTTAAAGCCAAACGAATTTGGATGTGGAGTAGCCTCTGGGCTTAATTTTGGTGGAGGTCATTGTTGATGTTGTGAAGAGATGTGGAAGATGCCGACTCGGGGCCGGGTGACAAAAGTGTGATGAGACCGTCGTTAAGTGGTCGAAGCCGAAGCACGTGTACCTGCTGTTGCATGGGATGATGACGTCAGCCGGAAGTGAGTAGTCGAGTTGAGAAGTTGAGTATGACCGAGTACACGAATTATATTTGACTAATTGCCAAAAGTTATTATGTATTTGTGAATAAAGTTCTGTAAAATCAAAAGGATAATAAGATTATTTCTGAGTCTGGTGGACTTACGAGAGTAACAGCCCTTTCCAGGGGAGGGCTGGGATAAAATTGGTTGAATTCGATGCAGGGGGGGGGTAACCGGAGTGCCCGAAGAAAACCTGCTTTCACGGGCCAGGCGCCGAATAATCTAACTGAGCAGGTGCCCCAGATGTGGAGCTGAAAAGGAAAAGAAGTTTGTTAGCCTATATATTTCTTAACTCTGTAATTTAGAGGAGATACATAGGTTCGTCATGTAGCGAGTGTGGCTGCTAGTGCGCGAAAAGTACTGGTGTGACTGATACCCGATTTATTGTAGTATTTTTGGGCTAGTTTGTGGATGCGCTCTTTGGCAGACGGTACGCCTGTGAGGTTGTTGACCTATTCTTGGGGGGGGGGGATTTGGGTAGTCTAAATGCTGTTTTTATAGATGTGTTGTTGCTGGCAGATCTTGTTGTATATAGTGTCATACGTGTCACAAGTGACGGACATCCATATTTATAAAGGGGTCTAATGTAAGCTTCATATATTTTCTTGACAGTATGGCTATTGCAGTCTTTGGTAATACCTTTGGTGCGACGTCAGTATGAAATTCTTTTACTGGTGTTTTTGAGAATGTTACTAAAGTAATTGTTCCAGTTCATGTGCGTGTTCAAAGTCTTTCCTAAAAATTTTGCTGTTTTCTTGAATGTGATAGGTCTGTTATATAGTGAGTGATAGTTTAATATTTCGGAACTTTTTGCTCTGTTTGCTTATGCTTCTGTGGATAGCTATAGCTTGGGTTTTGATGGAGTTAAGACCTACTCTCCACCTGTTGCACCAGTGAATAATGGTGTTTAGCATCTGTTGTGGTAAATGCAACAAGAGAGTCACGTGATGCGCTCCAAACAGCCACTTAGAAGCCAGACTGTAAGCTAATTCTGGAAATGGTATTTCGTTCATAAATAAAATGTAAAGTAGTGGGCTGAGGATTGAACCTTGTGGTATCCCTGCTTTTAGAGGAAATGAATTAGATGTGGCGTTATTAACTTTATCGGATAACTAGATAATTGAGAAAACTAGATAACTATTTGATGATGGGAATGGGTACTTTATAACTGAGAAGCTTGAACCTCAGGGTGTCGTGCTAAACTGAGTCTAAAGCTTGTTTTACGTCAAGAAATGTAGCTATTGTCGTATATAAACTGATTCGAATAACTTTACTAAGGGGTTTGATGTTTGTCTGCGTCTTCTGCTGGCGTTTTGAGTATTGTTAAGGATGTTATTCTACAGAAAATGGAGTAGTCTGATTGAGACGAATTTTTCTATTAGTTTTCCTAATGTGTTGAGTAGGTTTACACGTCTGTAACTACTGGGTGGGTTGAGATTTGGGGGAGTACTTTGATAACGGCGGACTTCCAGATCAACGGATTGAGGCCGGATAATACAGAAAAACTGTAAAGGGCGACTAGGTGATTTAACATCTTGTCAGAGAGGTTCTTGGTGGTAAAGTTGTTGATACAGTCTTCTCCAGGGATGGTGCGCTTAAGAGTTTTTAGTGTAATTTTGAGTTCAATTAAGGAAATTGGGCGTGTATGGTAGTTGTGTTGATTTTGACGATTTAGTAAATCAACAGGAAATAATGGTGTGTTTACTGAGCTGTTGGTAAGAGCATGGTTAGTGATGAACATGTAGTGTTGCCTGTCGAACGTGGGATGATTTGGTGTGGTGAATGAATTCACGTAATGATGGGCGAAGAGCTTAGCTTTTTCGTCATCTCGGTATTATTGTTGTTTATGTTAGCGGTTAAGAGTGCTTATGTTATTGTTACATACGTTTTTGAACTTGCGCCAGGAAAGCGTAGGGTTGGGTTTTGCTTTGTCAATAGATATACAGAATGTATTCCAGTTATGTTGTTGTTGGCTTTTGATGAGTTTTTGTATTTGACTGTTGGTATTATTTATATATACTTTTAGGGTGTGGTTGCGGTTTCTGATAAATAATCGGCGAAGTCTTAAGCTATCAAAGACACTGTCCCAAGTAAAACAATCACTCCAAACCTTAATTCTTGGAAACTTATCCCAGAAATAAACAGTCTTATCCATGAAAGAGTTCATGTCACACCTAAGAAGGATCTTGTCATCTGAGGAATCCAGATGGACATCACTGTCGACGAAATTCAAGAAGAACTTACAACCCAAGGACTTCAATTAGCCAAAACAGAAGACTGATTTTATCATCCCACTAGTCAAGATACCCATCTCTGACCTTCAGGCAGCTGAACACCTCATCCGTGAGGGTGTATCTATGTAGCACAGACATCATCAAGTTGAACCAGGTAAGATTCCATCACCCAGACCATTACAGTGCTATAACTGCCAGTGGTTTAGACACACGAAGACGCCCTGCACGGCAGCGAGCAAATGCGTCCGACATGACGATATGCATTCTGTCTCTGAATGCCCAAAGGCCAGAGATTCCACCATATTCACCAATTGTGGAGAACCCCACACAGCCTCTTACAGAGTATGCCCCAAATATCCACGAGTAACTAACATTAAACTCAAGGTAAGTTCTAATCCACTTTCTCCCACAAGTAGACCCACTCGTGCTTTCATCAACACACAAAAGGAAAACCCTCGCAGTGCCCCATCAACTCAAAGAACATTTCTGCCAGAACCCTCAAGACTACACAGGACAGACCAGACTACTCCTTCAGCCAATTCTGCTCCCAACCACCGCTTATTTACCTACACTAACTGCGTCAGAGCTCCAGCGCCTCCTGCTCCCATCTCCGCCACAGTAACTGCCAACATCTTCGCTTGCATAGCAGGATTCATTGCTGATATGATCTACTCCTGCCACACTTCGACCCAAGACTCACCTCCGGAAGATATGCCACAACTAGTGAACAATATCTGCTTCGGACCTAACACACCTCACCCATCTTTTGTCACAAATAATACATATAGTCGCCAAATAAACAACCAGTTCAACAGGCAAGTCATTCCTTTGATTATGACTAAAAATGGTCTGTTTTCTAAATGTTAACATACAGGGAGGTATATTTCATAAAAATACGAACTACTTAAACTATGCAACTCCACTCTAGCTGATATTATCAGTCTTAACGAGACTCTCCTAAACTAGAATAGTGGATTCAACTTACCAAACTTTAACATCCCCCAAAAATTCAAATCAGCAGGCACACGAGGCATAGCCTTACTCTATAATAAACGTTTTAAAGTATCCTTACCACAGTACCTTACATCCTGCAGTAATGAACACATCCTTTGCCATATTCACTTACCTTGCCATAACACACTAACTGTAGAAGGCATATAGGTATGTCAAACCTCGCTACCCGACACGTCATATATACAATCAGTTATAAACACCCATCCTAATATTGTAATCACTGGTTATCTTAACTCTAAACACACAGACTTTAACTGCAGTTCCACCAGTAGAAAGGGCAGAATACTACACCGCCTGCTTTGACGACAATAACTGTTACACCGTTAATAATACCAGCATGACTCACACCAATCCTAATGGAACACAAGACATACTAGATCTCGCCTTTGTATCCCCATTATTAACCCCACACTCTAGTAATTTCCAGGTTCTTGACAACCTCAGCAGTGACTATGACCCTATCTCCTTCACGGTGTACAATATTCACCCCACTACCAGACATTCTAACTAATGCTTCCAATCATCACGATATTGACAATCGCGCTTCTTTAATCACAAACACCATATTACACAGAAATCTTGGCCAGGTCTTCAGCAGCGAGAAGTATCCTCGGGGGTGGGTGCACTTGACACTGGACATTGGTGAAGGTGGTGGTGGAAAAGTCTGTGCAGTTAGTTCTCTTGCAATGTATGGCTGACGGAAGGTCCTAGGACAGGGCTGGCGAACTTATGGCACGCGAGAAAATATATATGAAGGCTATATGAGCACGTGAAAGAATTTCTCCGAAAATTATCGACAATTTGGGCACATGCTGTCCAAAAGGTACTCCAGCCCTGTCCTAGGAATGCTCTGGATGATCATATGGTAGATGTGATATTTTGCTCCGTGGGACTTGTGGGTTGACTAGGCGACGTGGTTTTCTTATTCTTGCTTGGTGAGACTGCTGGTGATTTAGTTGATTTTTGGATAGAGCCAGGCGAATTGGTTGGTGTCAATGATTGTGAGGAAGCAGTGTCAGAATTATAACTGTTGAGTAATGGCTCTGGGTCACTGCTGGAGCAGTTTTTTTCTGCTTCATGAAGCATGCCTAAATGTTTTGGCGAAGGCATGGTCCAATCCTTGGGATCTCGTCTGCATGAATGCCGTGAATAAACTTCGACAAGCACTTAGATTCAGAGAGCTCTGAAAAGGGCTGTTTATTTGACAACCAGGTTAATATCTATTACAGCTTTAATACCTTCTTATGCTGAAAACTATGAAAGTCCAGATTTTTAACTTAATAGAAACAAGAATGGCTGACCTTCTAATCATCAAACACTTACCTAGCTGGAGGTGGAGAAAAGTATGTCCTCTCTCTTCAACGGTCGTCGAGAAAAGAAAAATCTGTAACCTCTGTCCTTGAACCTAGGATTAGTGTTCCTTTAAATGATCTCCCAGTCTTCTAACAATCGATCCGACGTAAGCGCCCTCACACGTTGGGCAGCAGAATTCATAAGTAATATGTGAAAAACATACGATCTTTAAACCTGAAAAATTGTGAATTATTAATAAAGGTCTGACCACACATTGAAGGTAAATGTGTGGATATACTTTGTTCATTATGGTGTTTAGTTTTCTCTTCAAGATTTGTGAGTATGAGCCTGCGTACGATAGAATATTATAATCTATAACTTTGGGACGTGATAGTTCAGTGACCTGAATAGTTGTAGTTGTTGAACAGTTTTATTAAAAATAGAATCAGTAAAGTTGTTCGGGAAGGAGTTAGATTTTATAACAAATTTTAGTCTAAGTAACTCTTGTTGTAAAAGTTCCAGGGAACTGGTGATACAGAGTGCACCAGACGTAAGACATTTCACCAGTTTTTCTTTGAAACGAAATGGAACAAAACTGTTGTAAAATAGTCGTAGAAGTAGTATTCTAAAGTTAACTAAAGCAAATGTATAATGATGAAAGCTGAGATTCTGTTAAAACACCAAGCTTTTGATAGAAAAAGTGTGGAAGTCAGTAATTTGGGGATTTTATTCCTCATATAAAATGGAGGTGGCATAGTCTGCTATGTGTCCATTAGCCGTATCAAGTGATATGTTCATTTCCATCCCTGTCTTGTTTGGTTCGTTTTTTCAAGTTCAGTAGTCAGCCCTACATAGCTTTTTTATTTAGTGAAATTATTTTTTCTTAATACTTTACATTTTACATTATTGCAATAAGGATCTAGCTAATACATGTTTTTTAACTGAGTCAGAAATACTGTACATGTTTAAATCTTTTGGTTTACCTAATAGGCTAATGATAAAAAAAGTAGGTAATAAATGAGTAAGAATGAAAACATGCAAATTAAGACACAAATGTTAGCTGTAATAATTTGTGTCTCAGACATAATTACCTTAGATATATTTTGGCTAAGAAGGAAGCATTGTTATTGAAGATAGAAAAGTGTATTTAACAGAAAAAAAGATTTGTTCCATATTTCAAACTCTTAAGTGACTATCATTCTAGACACAGATAAGTTACATGTATGTAATCTAAGGCTCCACAGGCAGTGTGGTTCAATGGCTTCTCGCTTTGGACTTGTTGTTGGATGGTTGCGAGTTCGAAGCTGGCTCACTTCATGTTGCTGTGTCATTGAACAAGACACTTTATCCCACTTTTTCTAGCCCACCCAACTGCATGTACCAGCTGTTAGGTGGAAGTTAACCTGCAATGGGCTAGCATCCCATTCAAGGGGAATGTATCACCATTCTCATCTGCTTGTGCCATTTAAGCTGGAGATCAGAACCAGATCCTATGTGTCATCATGGTATGGAAGGGATTTAACTTAGTCTAAGACTCCAGTGAAAGACATTGGTAATCATGATTCATTCTTCAGAAAAAGGCTTAGGTTTATATTTATTGCATGTAATTTATCAAATGCCATTCATGTGTGTTGAATTTTCTTGATTTCATGCTGTAAAATATCATCAGTATAAGGTACCTGACTAAAAAATAACTTTAATTTCAATACATTTGTGAAGTAGATTTTTTTGTCCTTGAGATATCTTAAACCAAAGAATTTTTTACTCTCCTGTACAAGGAAACAGTTTTCTAAAGTCATAACTCTTACTGAATAATAAATGTAAGAATTCAGATTAAATTTTAAGTGCTGGTGTGTATTATGTCCTTCAAAAGAATTCACAGCTACTGTTTAAATGTAGCTGAGAAAGGTTGGGGAAGGAAACTTTTCTATACAGTTTTAAATACTTGACATATTTCTTCCCCTCAGAATAATCCAAAGCTAATATTACTTTAGTATGATTAAGAAATTCTTGGTGAGAAAACGTTTTTCTGTGCAAGTTGAAGGTACCTATTTTCTTGTTTTTATTTCAGCTGAATTTGCCACCTATTTGAACTATTGCCGTTCTCTTCGGTTTGAGGAAAAACCTGACTATTCATATTTGAGGCAGCTACTGAGAAATTTGTTCCATAGACAAGGGTTTACTTATGACTATGTCTTTGATTGGAATATGCTAAAATTTGTAAGTATTATATTTCTGGTACTATACAGGGTATATCAATATTGCTTTGAGAAAGACACATGGGACATGTGATATTAAACTTTGAATTAATATATGAGTATTGACTGATCTTATTTGTCATATTAAAGTATGTATATAACTATGACCCTGTGGCAGGACTTATCTGAAATATTATCCTGAAAAAGAGTAATATTTAATAAAGATAGTTGCTAAAAATATATATGTATAATTAAATGTTGTTGTACTCTTTGTTTCATTAGTTTTTGTTCTTCACAATTCTTTCCTTTTTCCATTTTAGAAAACTGAATTCATTACAAGGTTGAGAACATAATTTTTTCTTGTACATTGCTATATTAAATAACTGAAACAACTTTATAGTACATTAGTTATTATGAATGTCAGGAAATATATGTTATACATTAAGAAACGGTTGTGCTTTTTCATTACTTATAATCCTATTCTTATGTTGTGAAGTAAACTTTATAGTGTGTATTAGCTTGATCATAGTATTTTTATGGTGTAGGGAGGAAACAGAAACCAACAGGAGCAGCAGCAGGAAGACCGAAAAGACCGGCATCACCAACACCTTAGTAATGCTCCTCGAGCAGTTCTTCCACCACCTACAACAGCCAACAGTAACAGACAGCGTGGAATTCAAGACACCATAAGTCCTGCCACGGGTAGGTTCCTCTTAGTTCATTTCGTACTTCCTACCATCTTATCTACAGATGTCATGGTCAATTTTGTTACAAGCTCACATAAAGAAGCTTTACCCATTCTGATCCCCTTCTCTCTATACCTTTTACTTGCTCTTTCCTTAAATATTATTTAAGTGAAACAAGCTGCCAGTTTCAAATGTGTGTGTGTGTGTGGGGGGACTGATGTAGCAGTGATGTTTTATTACTATTTTGGACTCAGTGTAAAAAGATTTAATGTTAATTTGTACTGGTGGTGGGGAATGTTAAGTATATTTGTGTTTGATTATATTAAAATATCAACACAACAAGATGGTGAATTAAAAGGTGAAAATATAGAATTGTCATTGTAATAAAGGTGCTATTTAAAGGAAGAAAAAGTAAATGTGATGTTAGTTATATAAGCTTTTAAGTTTTTTGTATTACTTGTAAAACTTTTTTCAGTTGTAAGTTTGTAAAGTTGTACGAGTTCGTAAACTGAGTTATGATAGAGTAGCAAGTATTATATTTCATAAAAATCATTCAAAGTATTTATACTGGGTAAAAAAAGCTTGCAAATTTGAAAATGTTCCCAAAGTCTAAAACAAAAGTTTTTCCAATTGCACGTGTAATTTAACTTGTTGCAGACACAGTGCAGATAGTCTTTTATGATAAAACAAACAAGATTTAATTCATTTAGGCTGTGAAACAGGATTTTTTTATTATTGTACATACACAGACACATTGGAAAGTTGGTTGGCACAACTTACAGAAGAACTACAGAAATTTGTATAAATTTATTTTCAGTTCTAATTCAAACTTTAATAAATACTGCCCAAAACAGTTGAGTGAGAATCAAAGTTTTCTACATTCTTGGTATGACAAGGTACAACAAAGTGGCATCCCTGAGTTCATTTTCATGCAAAACAAGTGTCAAATGGTCAGTCATGTAATATGTCATGCATATTTCAGTTGCATCCAAAAAAAAAAGTCAAGGCAACACAATGTGTTTTCGTTAAGTAGTTTGAATAACAGGAGAATAGGTAGAGAGATCCAGTTTAATAGTAAAACATTCCAGGATCTCAGTAAAGACATTTGGCTGTTCCAGGATGTTGTTTGTGATAGGTTGTCTAGAAGCTGATCAAACACAAGAAGTTATTGAAGGATGCATACAAGTTTCACAAGAGGACTGCTATTTGACAATATGGGTTTAAGCGACCAGTGGTCCTCTGTTTCCCAACTAATTCAACAGTGCAGAGTAGCAACTGGATGAGAAATATGCATGAAAATGGTCAGAAACATGTGTTTTTTAGTTTTTATTTAGGGTTGGCCTTTAGACCTACTGACGAATGACATGTTTCCTTGTATTCATCTTCACAAAAAAAAATTAATCATCAGTATTGTCGAGAACATGGGAAATCGTCAATTTGATATATAGGCAAATTCTTGCTCACAGATAAATCATACCTTGCATTGCATCCAGATACAAGATGTGTACCCATTTGGAGAGTGCCAGAACTAGATTCAATTCCAATTTGAGGGAGGAAAGACAACTATGTGGTAGTGGTTCCATACTGTTTTGTGCATGCACAACCATAATGCTCAACTGTTTAACAACATCTTGGAAGAAGAGGGTATCTAGTAAACAAATTTGCCAGCACATATGAATCTGAGCATGTGTGAGATGCTTTTGGAGGACACTCGGCAGCATGTGACTCACCTCCAAATAGTGTTGATAAACTGAAAGAAACTCTGATAAAGGAGAGCCATAGTACCTTAGAAATTCACTAATTTTAACCTTAAACCTTACTACATTGATATGACTTCAAAGGTGGTCACACATATTATCAAACATTTTCTGCTCATTTGTTCAGCAGAAGTCTGTTGTGCCAAATGAGCATATATGAACATTCAATTCAATAGCAGACTTGTATATTAAATCATGTAAAAGGTGATGTGTCATTTGTTTTTCTTAAAATAAATTCAGGAATGCTATATAGTGAGAATATAGAAAGCTATGATTATCCACCAATTATTTTGAGCAGTTTTTCTTCAAACACTTAAATCCTGAGAATTATATGATCTTTATGTGGTTAGATCTTTGTTAGAAACATTTATAATCCTAGGTTGTGGGAGTATAAATATTATATTAGCTTAATAGGCTACTGTTACAAACTTTTGAGTAAGAAAAATGCAAAAGAAAAAGCCAGTACTGGATGCAGATTATCAAGCACATACATCTTTTCCTGTATTAAAAAATATTTCAATTCTTAGCCTTTCATAAAAAGTACATTCTTTTTTTTCCCTATCATGTTCTAACCATACATATATTTTAAGCCCATCCTCCTTGAATATGACAGTGTAATTATCAGAACTTTTTGACAATAACTTTAATATTTGTAGATCCCTCATTTTAAGTTGTTTTATTGGCTTACTTTGAGTTAATTTTTCCAAAATAAGTGTAAGTGCTTTATTGCAATAGATATTGATTAAAAGTCATTGTGAATAAGTTGCATGCTACAACAAGTAGAGAATCATAAAAACTTTGTTTTTAATGATGTCATGAGATTGCTCCATTGTAACCAGTTAATCACATTTTGTGAAGCTAGGAAGGGATCATTTATTGGTCAACCAACATTGCTAAGGGCATTCAAGACATTTGCCAGCTTAAGCAAGTTTTTTACAAGTAACTTGTAGGTGTAGTCTAATCTATGCTTCAGGGAGATTGATGATAACTGAAAAACTTTTGTACAACTGACCTGGAATTTTGAGGAGCCTAAAATTTTAAGTTGGGTTTGATGTGAATCACCAGCTTAGCTCTCATTTGGAAAAAATAACTCACTTTTCAACTACATTTAAAACAAGAAAAGTTAAGGCACTTTTCAAAAATTTAGTGTTTTTTTTTTTCAAACTGTCTTTGAAAGAACTTATCAGTATACCTTAGCAGATTAAGCTTTGTAATTAGAAGTGTACATCAGGTTACACACTTGTGTTCCTGTTGGAGTGTGTTATTTTCAGCATGAGTGACACAAAACATTAAAAGTATTCATCATATTTAGTGCATCCATTGTCATTACTTTAATAACAAACACCTTTAAAAAGTATACAATCAAAATAATAGACTTCATTAAACACTATCTCTTGAAATACTATCTTTGTCAGCAGATTTGCTTACCCGCATTTTGATTTCATATCTTCCAAAATTCAGTTGCAAAAGTATTTGTAAAGTGAGCCTTTTTCTTGAAATTATACTTAGATAGACCATGTTATATAAAATGTCACTATGATATACATCTGTGTGTTGTCAATTTGTTCTACAACATTTCTTACACTTTCTGTGTGTAAGGAACAGTTTGTGTTTTTAGCACAAACATAAGTTTATTCATTTCAAATAGATACTTTCATCATCCTTATTTTGGTTTTATTGTGTGGTATTTGCTGATTAATGGACGTATTTTCCATTCCACTTTTTTATCATATTGTGGCACCATTGGTTTGGTGAGACCTATTTGATTTCTTACATGTTTTAAGATTATTTTTTAAATAAAGTGCAGGATATCAGAATTGCTACCAAACAGCTTATATACATGTAATGAACATATAAAGTGTGTGAGACATTGATCTACATTTTAGTACCAGGCCTTGTAAGTCTTTTGGTGCAAGATTATGAGTAGATGTGACAAGTCCACAATAAGAATGAATGAGATAAAATGTCATGGTAGGTAAAACAAAGAACTGTAACAATGAGTACAACATTGTATGATTGTTTTGTGTGAACTATTGAAAGTGACTGAAGAACAAGATTATTTTATGTGCTTTAGTGCTCAAAGTTGTAGAAACAGTTGTAGTATATCTAGCATCTAATATACAATATATAGATCCACCAGACTTGTAGAAACAGTTGTTGTATGTTTAGTATCTAATAGACAATATATTGACCCTTCAAACATGTTCAAACAGTTGTATGTTTAGCATCTAATAGACAATGTATTTACACACCAAACTTGTAGAAACAGTCGTTATATGTCTAACAGACAATCTATTTACACACCAGACTTGTAGAAACAGTCGTTGTATGTCTAATAGACAATCTATATACACACCAGACTTGTAGAAACAGTTGTTGTTCGTCTAGCATCTAATAGACAATGTATTAACACACCAGACTTGTAGAAACAGTTGTTGTATGTCTAGCATCTAATAGACAATGTATTAACACACCAGACTTGTAGAAACAATTGTTGTATGTCTAGCATCTAATAGGCAATGTATTTACACATCAAACTTGTAGAAACAGTTGTTGTATGTCTAGTGTCTAATAGACAATGTATTTATACACCAAACTTGTAGAAACTGTTGTTTTAGGTCTAGCGTCTAATAGACAATGTATTTACTCACCAAACTTGTAGAAACAGTTGTTTTAGGTCTATCATTTAAAAGACAATGTATTGATATACTATTGGATTTTTCTAGGGCTGTAGAAATTCATCAGAAAGTAAGTTTTTTTTTTATACTTGTATTTTTTTTTTCCAAAAATTTTTGTTTTGGGAAGTTTTTTGAGTATTGTGCTTTATATATTTTATATTTTCATTTTTACCACATTTTTGCAGTGTGCTCTTGATATTGAAGAGGTTGTATAGCTTTACATGGATAACCAAAAATGCTTCTATAATGTGAGAGTTGTATTATAATTGTAATGCCATATTGCATTATGATAAGCTTCTTTTGCTTAGTTAGGATATTTATTGAGTCATCAGTGTCAGACAAGATCTGTTTTTCTGGTATAATATCATTTGCTGCTAAATTGCAAAGGCGACTGTTCTTAGAAGCTGCATTCAAGTACAGACTTAAAGATTAGGAAAGTCAATAATGATTACTTTAGTATCACTTCAAATGCATTGCATTTGTTGCAAATAGTTTGCACATATTATGATTCTAAAGTGATGATTATGTTTAACTTAATTTTGAACCTATCATCTATGATTCTTAAAAGATAAATTAATAATGGTGCCTCTGAAGAAAATAACCATCTTAATGGTTGACAAATGTTGGATGTTTTCTAAATGCTAGTTTTGTCCAGATTAACCATTAATCTATTAAAAGCATAAATCCATGAGTTTTAGATAACTTGCTAAATGCTTGGAAGGTATTGGTAATATTATAACATTAATGTTATTCTAACTTCTTTGCTGTGTATCAGACACGTTAGGTTTCTATTCTGCAGGAAATGTTTATTAGATGTTATGTTTGCTATTACTTTTCTCCAACCTTATGGACCATATAATTTACAACAAATACTTTTTGTGACACATCATGAGATCTATTTTTGATTTGAAATAATCACTTTTTTTTATTCTAGCCAAATAATGGAAACACCATAAAAGTTACAAACTTTTATTTTAAAATGTGTAATTTGTAGATAAATATCCATTGAATAGCAAAACATGAAATCTTTACTAATATACATTTTTATCTGAAGTATTTGAACAATACATCTTAAAAAGGGAGTGCTCTATTCTGCCACTGTGGTTTCATTTTAATAGGCAATGGGTCTACCTTTGGTGTTAGTCATATTCTGGACTTTGTCATTAAATGTAATACTTGCTACAACCTTTGGTACACATTGGTTTACATCTAGGGGAATAGAAACTCTGCTTATTTTGCAAGATAGCTCTTAATCCTGTGTTAGTCTTCCAGTGTCTTCACGGACCCCAAAAATTTTGTAAACATTGGTGCCAACTGATGGAGTACGTACATGTTTGTTGTTCTCAGTAGCTTTAGTATTCAGCTAGTTTTGTTAAATTGTTATACTTAGTTTAGGTGGTAAAAGAGAAATAAGTTGTAATATTCAGTGTTCATTTATTGATTAATAAATAGGAAAAATTTGAGTGTTAGTGTTTTTTGTTTCTAAAAAATAGTTTATTAATATTTATTATTCTTTAAATATTTTTAAATAAATGTTTTATGATGAGGTCTGCTTGGACCCAGGAAGAGTGACTATGCAAAATATTTACAGAAGGCTAATGCAGGGTTAAGTATAGTGAATTTTTTTTTTTTTCAGGCAGTATTTTAAAGCCTCTTATAGCAGTTGATTTCGTATTTGTGTCAGGTCTAAGCAAATTCTGAATGGCAATTGACTAAAACTAATGTTCAACACAGAC
>NW_013666438.1:199000-199995 GCF_000517525.1 Limulus polyphemus
AGGGAACTGGTGATACAAAGTGCACCAGACGTAAGACATTTCACCAGTTTTTTCTTTGAAACGAAATGGAACAAAACTGTTAAAGTAGGTGTATAGTCCGTTGTAGGTGGGTTTCTGATAACAACTTACATCGAAATGTCTTTGTTTGTTGAAAACGTATGTGTCAATAAAAGGTAGAGCAGAGCAATGTTGGCATTCACAGGTGAACTTATGATAGGACATTAAAACATTAGCCATTACAGCCCATGCTGACTCCATCAATTTGTTCATAAAATTCAACAATGAAGTGAAAAACAGTTTCTCGTGACAAATTCCATTACTTGTCTGAAAGGTTGTTTATTTAATCCATTAATTCATTCCTGTTCTTTGAAAACAAGTTTGACACAAAAGCTAATGGTCTCATCTAGAAGAAGGTTAGTGATTCAATATCTAAACTGGCTAAATAAACATCTTCGTCAAACTTCAAATTTCAAACATTATCAGAAAAATCAGAGCTGTTTTTCGCTGTGTAACTATTAATAATAAAATCAGTTAAAACGATCCTTAAGAATTTGTAGTTAAAACAATCTATTCAAAACAATAGGCCTAATGGGGCAATCAGATTTGTGAATCTTTGATAGTCCGCCAATTCTTTGATGATGTTATAGGAATGTAACCTCGAGAGGGCGATGCAGCTGATATGTGTTCTAAAGTTATTAAATATTTTGTTGCAAGGTGGATAAAAATCACGTTTTGGGATTTCTTAACAAGAGTTCAAAAGGACAAATAACCAAGATACTAAAGTTTTCCTGAGAATATTTCAATCCCCTAGATAAAACCCTTTTCTCTACTTTCCCTTGTGTTCCCTTGACTGTGTAACTACAACGTATTTTCAGTGAAGAACTTAGTTTTGTGTTTCCAGGTGCACTTCTTGACTGCGTAACTACAACGTATTTTCAGTGAAGAACTTAGTTTTGTGTTTCCAGGTGCACTTCTTGACTGCGTAACTACAACGT
>NW_013666438.1:200935-218112 GCF_000517525.1 Limulus polyphemus
AGTGGGATTGACCGTCAAATTATAACGTCCCCACGGCTGAAAGGGCGAGCATGTTTGGTGGGATGGGGATTCGAACCCGCGACCCTCAGATTGCGAGTCGAGCGCCCTAACCACCTGGCCATGCCGGGCCGGAAACTTTGTGACCCGTGTTAACTGAGTGGAGTAGCTAAATTATTACATGTAGTGATATTTCGTTGGTATTTCAACTAGTGCTAAGTGTTATGCTAAACCTAAAACTAAATCTGTGCGAATCTACACTAGTAATTATTTATTAAAATCATGTAGAAAGAAGACGGACAGGATTGACAAGACAGTCAAATATTTCCATCTGACTTGGAAAAAATATAATTACCTCGATTTTTCAGCCCTGAAAATGTATTTTTTCAAAAAATCTGGCGAAGGTGAAACCCACAACATTTTCATTTGTGAATGCAGAAACTGTTTTTTTGCCCCGTTTCGGTTAATATAGACATCAGATTACAATTTCAAAGAGGTTGTGAATATGTTCATTGCAATTTAACGTTTCACATTACTGGTGTAAGTGAAGATATATATATATATATATACCTTCTCTTACACCACTAACATTTATATACAGACAACAATGGGCTTGCACATTCAAAACAACTTGATATTTATTTATAATGCATTGTATACTTTGCATTTCGCATCGTAGGTATTATTTTGATATTTTGAATAAATACGAGTCTCCAACGTAAAATGAGACACTAGTAAAAACGGAAAAAAATTACAAAGTCACTGCCAGTATAGTATTCTCAGGTGCAACGACTTCCCGAGTATGTCCCGCATAATATCGGGAAGTCCGATATAAAAATCTGGTATTGAGCAAAAATATGAATTCTCCTACAAAAAATAAATAAATAATGAGACTTAACTCTAGTTATTCACAAGATCTTAATTTCAAACAAGCACACTTGTTTTTAAACTTTGATTGTTTGTAGTTAATCACAATGCTACACAATGGGCTGTCTGTGCTCTGCCCACCACGGGTATCGAAACCGGTTTCTAGCGTTTTAAGCCCGCAGAAATGCCGCTGTACCGCTGGGGGCAATTGTTGTCTTTTAGGTTCTTTTACTGAAGAGCTTTCAGACAATACGCGCGTTGAATCTAAATAAAATCATAGTTTCGAGTTTGTACATATTTGTTTAAACCTCGTTAAAAAAAAGTATATGTTCACTAGCTTATAGTTGTTACTTCTTAACAGTAAAAAATAAGTATTGTTTATGGGTAGGATGCTAATTTCTTTAAATGAATACCGCAATGTATTTTACCTCACAATGACGGCACCTACCGCTTACCAAATGCCTTTTTCTTACCCCGAAAATTAATGTTAAATAATTTAAGTGACTTACTGATGGCATGAATTATAGAATCTTACGTTATGTCGTTCGTTTTGTGTAATCAAATTATCTTTCAAGCATTATATAAAAGCAAACAATTTTATATTTTAGGAATGTCATATAATGTTGTACTTTTGCTATAAACGACAAACCCTCCGGTGGCTCAGCGGCAAGTACGAAGGTTTACAAGCCTAAAAATCAGGTTTTGATACCCGCGGTGGGCAGAGCATACAAATAGCCTATACCGTAGCTTTGCGCTTAACAACGAATAAATGACAAATATTTTGTCATAAAATATTATTTATTAGACCAAAAATTATATCACTTTCAGCCGCTTTCACGCAACTTATAATTTTCTTGACTGCACTGACGTACGCTGCACAAATACGCTTTTATATATTTTTAGTTTTCTATACGAAACATGTTTACGATATGCATTATCATACTAATAATAAAATGAAATAAAATATTCACTTCAGAATCGAAACAGAATAAAAATACAAATTAACTTTTAACGATAACTGGCCGATATGATGTTTTCTCATATCTGTAATTAAACACAAAGCAACAAAATGGGCTATCTGTGTCTGCCCACCACAGGTATCGAAAACCGGTTTCTATCGTTGTAAGTCCGTAGACAAACCGCTGTGCCATTGGCGATGTTATGTCAGTTTTATATATACTAGCTATTCATAAAATCAACGCAACAAACAACTAGCGTTTCTACTACAACAACTAGCGTTTCTATAAACAACTAGCGTTTCTACTACAACAACTAGCGTTTCTACTACAACAAATAGCGTTTCTACTACAACTTAATCTAGGGCTTGAAATCTGTTGTCGAATAGCCTCGCTCTTTCAACCGTCGGGGCATTATAATGTTACGATCGATCCCAATATTCATTGGTAATGAGTAGCCCATGAGTTGGCGGTGGGTAATGTTGACTAGCTGCGTTCCCTTTAGTCCATTACTTCGATTACCTTTGTGCGAAATTCTGTAAGCAAAGAATACTGCTAATTTTGTAAATCACTAGGCAACCGTTAAGAAAGACGCTTACACTTGTTTAAATATTTAAAATTATTTTATACAGAAACTAACTAGTCTGTGGCTTCTGCTGTGGCACGTGTACAAACGTCACTCAAACTTACAAATAACTGACTTAAACCACTGAGTTTTATACCAAAATGTGGTATAACTCCGAGTGTATACTTATCGCAAAGAATGATGATTGTAATCTTATTAAATTTCTTGACTTTTGAAACTTCATTTTTCAGTATCTAGGCTCAAAATTTTAAACACAACTGTTTTCGAATTTATGTTATTGGGCATGTAAAAATAAGACTTACGTAGGAAAAAGCCCCGATGATTTATAGGTTTCTGGTCGTTCCGTCCGATATTTGAGCAGTGCTTGGTGACTTAGACGAAGTGGATAACGGCCTTCATGACGGAACACTATTTCAATGTCTGATGGGTAGTATGTCATTATGATATACAGATGATACTCGCATCAGTTCATCTGTCATTGTTCACAAACTTCTCAAGCATAATTTAGACAATCTGTATTATCAATTTGGCCAAACCTGACGCTGCAAATGATATGCACATTCTCATCTTAAAGGTATCTACAATTTATAAATGAAAGTTATAGTAAAGCATCTTAGCATTTTTATCTCCAATTTTATTAAATTAATTT
Organism: Limulus polyphemus; assembly: GCF_000517525.1. Taxonomy (NCBI): domain Eukaryota; kingdom Metazoa; phylum Arthropoda; class Merostomata; order Xiphosura; family Limulidae; genus Limulus; species Limulus polyphemus. The sequence goes on from NW_013666438.1 coordinate 203,991, forward strand.
ATCTAGGTAAGTATGTTGTTATTAAGAGCGTCAACCTTTTCTGTATAAAATTAAAATAATTAAAATAACTGATTCGTAGCTACTTTAAGGCTATGATAAATGTATTCTTATCAGTTGCGTTATTTATGGAAGAAGTAAAATATAATTATACCAATGTTATAACTAGTGAGGGAACCTTCATCACCAAAGTTCGTTCATTGTGGATCTATCGAAGTCATCCATTGCTCAATCAACCAATAGGTACGTTGCAGCCCACTTAGTGAATTAATTCATAACAACCAGTACTTACTAATTACCTCTCTAACTTTCTGGCAAACAACATATAATCTTTGTCAAAGGATTTCCTGGTGTAGCTTTTTTGTCATTTATGTAGTGTATGTAGATATAGTGTCTATAACATCTCCGAACGTGTTTTAAGCAGATCTTGATGATCATTCTAACGTGATGCTGAATAGCTAAGTGTCAATTATTAGAAATTATCAGAAGCATTCTGCTAGCACTTTGGCTAATAAATGTCTAATCAAGTGTAGCCAAGATTTCTGAAAAGAATAGTAATAAATTTTGTGCATTTTCGATCACCACTGTGGATATTCATAATGCACTGGTGTATCACCAGTTCATCAAGGAACACCACTTGTACAAACATTGATACTAAAATCTTCTCATGATGCACAAGTGAAATTCACTTATCTTGTGCCGAATCTTGTTGTTACTGAAAGGTCATTTCATAAAACAGCATTTCGTCTGTTTACTGTTTTACAACTAAAACTGGCTAACAAGTTCCTTAATAGATTTATCCATAAGATACCAATGCCTGGACCAATATTGTAAATTATTAATATTAGTTGGCAATAACAATGCAAACAGGAGCTAAAACACATCTTTTAACTCACTTAATTATGCCAGAACAAAGACTGTGTTAATTACTGCTGTATCACTTGAAATGAACGTGTGTCTGATGTTCCCATGTCAAACTCTCTGGATATTTTTGAAAGCTTTTCGGGCTATGCAGGTTTGCAGGTATCGCTACAGGACTTGATAAGCCCTTTTGTCCCATAGGAAACAATTGTGGGTGCATTACAATACCTTTTGTTATCTGTGGCAGTGGAGTAATTAGTTGGAATTTAGACAGGAGCAGAATCAGCCACTGCTGGTGGTTTCCGTTTTGACTCCAATTTCCAGTTCGATGTAACTATGTCAATCAGCATTACCCAAGAATAGTCTCATCCAAAGACATAAATTCCCAAGAACCATGTGGTACCACATTATTTGCTTGGAAACTTTTAAAACTTGTCAATAAAATCTGATTGTGATCGAAATGGATCTTTTCAGGTACTCCAAACCAGGCTATACAGTGTTCTTCCAGTGCATCAGCCATGGATTATACAGTCACATCAGCATACCACTGAATTGTTGTCCCTTGGTTGAGTCTAGATGTTTACACTATCCTCAACTAGCGATGTCAAGTGCGTTGGTTTGTGAGTGTTTACTTTTGGATGTGGCACAATGGATGCAACTTTAGCATTCTTGTTGACATTGGTTATTTCCAGTTTACTTACTATACTAATGAACATGAAAGATTGAAGCTAGATAGCTGACAATCCATAACTGCACAGCAACATCAGGGCCTTTTATCCTGCTCAAGCTAATACAAAGTCTACCAATAAATAAATGAAGATGGTGGTGTAAGAGCACTGAAACGTGTAGAGTCTTTTTAGGGTTGGCCTCTGTTTTTAATAAAATATTTATTGTGAATTAATTTCAACGTTGTAATTCTTTTAATTGTATAAATCTACCAGTCTTCCCAGCTTTTGATCTTGTATACCAATAGGCACATATCAAGACCTACCCATCCCTGAAAGAGTCCATGCTTAACAACATTTTTAGGTGCACTGAAAAAAAAAACCTGCTGTCTTGTTGGTCGAAATTGATAGCCATCTCCACCTTACTGCTTTGTATGGGGGATGGCAGCTCGTCCAAAAGTGACCCAACTCCCTAAAAACAAACCATGTGCTTTGACCCTCCTAAATAGGTGGTTGACCCAGAAGACATTGCAGCATGTTTTCCATGAGACGCTCAGGTAGTGTTATCTGTTCAATGGAAACTACTATGACTGTATTGTGTAATTACAGTATGGATTTGTGATTGTTTGACGTATGACTGTTGTTACCCCTCATATGACACGGAAGCCTGGGAAAGACAATTTTTTGGGGGTCAAAGTCACTGCAGCCATTTCAACAAGCTTATTCTACTGCTGCAAGTAACTCGAAGTTATTACTTTGAATCTAATCTCGACATAAACTTCCTTTGTTAGCAAGAAAGGTTCGCAACCCTTCCCCAAACTTAAATGAGGGTAATCTTATGCTCCATTGAGGCCATCACAGGGTAAGCCTGTAAATAGTACAGGTCATGTAAGCAGTCTAGCTTTCAGTGGGTCATCTCTTTCAACCTTTAATTTCGTCTGTTTGATTTCTTTGTTTTCCCCGCAAGGATGACTGTCTCACAGTCCTGAAGCTGCTCCTGGTGCTCGAATGAGTCCAGGGCTGGTCCATTGAGACTCAATATATTCATTGAAACACCTGTTCGAGAGTCCAGCCATTTCAAGTAGTTATCTGCATGAAATACTTCAAAAACTGTTGCAGGTCTTCCTTTGCTGAGGCTTTAAATGTTAGAGGAGTAAATTGTTTATCTTCACTCAGGGGATCCTTGGGTGCAAAAACAAAGACAGCCTACCTGATGACCTCTTGAACATCATTTAACGAGAGAGGACACTTTTAGATTTATTTTTAACTAAAAATTAGCATGCAATTACAACAATTGAAGTAGGCGAAACTTTTGGGAAGACTAGCCATTGTATAATTAAGTTTTGTGTTTCGATATGTGGCAAGTGTAAGAAAACGGAAATTGTAGTTTCCAATTTTCAGAAAGCCAATTTTGAGGCATGGCTGATCATTACTGAATTAGGATAACGAATTTAAAAGGTGATGTGGGACATACTTAGGAAAGTTTTAAAAAAGAATTGATTTTAATGAGGATAGGCATGTTCCTGACAATAAAATAACAGGGAATATCAAACTAAACTGGCTTACTAAAGTCATAAAAGAGAAAGTCAGAAATAAATATCATAAGCCTGAAAATTTAAGTCGACAAGTAATATGAAATTTAGGAAAACCAAGTATTTGTTTATAAATGAAATTAGGAAATAAAAAAGGCTGATGAGAAATAACTGGCTGATATTGTTAAAATGATAAACATCGATTGTTTTAAGTGAACTAAGATAAGTTTAAAGTGAAGTTTGGGTACGAAAGGTGATGTTAGCTCTCTATTGCAGATTTGGAGCATTTAATGAAAAACGGAATTGCCCTGAATATTGTAAATATTGTTTGATACTAAGTAAAAAATATTGGGAGATTAAAAATGAAGTGCCGGTATCAAGTAGTTTTCTCCCCAAAGTTTTAAAAGACGTCAACAAGCAGATATGTGAGCTTCCTTTAATTTTTAGTAGATCGATGAATAAATAGTAGGAAGTAATTTAAAGATTGGAAAGTTGCTAATATTGCTGATATTAAAGCTAATATTGCTGATATTTTTAAAAGGAGTGATAAAAGTTATCATGTAAACTATAGGCCTATCAATTTTACTTCTGCAATGAGAGCAATTACAAGGACCCTGATGAAAGAAACGTTGTAAAGCGAATTAGTGAAATATAACATGATAAAACAGGTATTTACTAAAGGGATCTATTTATAATCAGTTAAAACGTTTTGAGGATTTTATTTGTCATGTTAATAATGGAAAGAGTGTGGTCTTGGTGTATGTAGATTTTCAAAAGGCTTTTAATAAAGTGCCACATAAAAGATCACTCAAGAAAATAAATCATTGAGGGTTGAGGATGAACAGTTAAATTGGATGGAAGGGTGGTTTGGTGAGAGAAAGCAAAAGTTGCTATTAATGCAGAACAGTAACAGTGGACGTTTGCTAATCAAAGTGTGCCTCTGGATGACAGATTCAAGGGACTTTGCTTGATATGATACATTGCTGATGACATTAAGTTCTTGGATATTTATTATATTGTATTGAGGATGTTGAGGTACTACGAAATGACATGGATGTATTTTCAAATTGGAGTTAAAAACAAATATTAATTACAGCAAATGCAAGATAATGCTTTGAGTTATAATTTAGTAAACTGAAAAATATTTGCATCCATATCCAATATCAGCTGTTTATACTTATGTTTTCAGAATATACTACTAAGGTGCCTCCAACATTTTAAAAATGACAGTTATGAATTTAAATACAAACTTACAAATTACGTTTTCCAAATTATTATTTTTTCATTAAATGTATTTCCTTATTAAAATATTGACATAAAAAAGCTAAATAATGTTCGAGTAATTAATTATATTTTTTAGATACTTGAAATTTCTAGACATTATTTTTTATTTATGTAATTTTAATATATATATTTCTAGATGATATGCAAGAGCATGTCACTCTACTGGTTCAGCACTGGTCTGAATGGAAGTAGTCCATACCTGTACAGGTTTACCTTACAGACTTTTCAAGGTTTGTTTATGACCAAAAAACGACAGCGTTATCTTGGGCACACTTCGGTTTCTACTGAAGCATCTTTTGTGAAAGAATTTACTGACATTCCAGGACCTAAACCATTACCAGTGATAGGAAATATCTGGCGCTACTTTCCAATAATAGGTAGGTTATTCTTTCTAATAAGATTAGTTTGAGCGAATTTTTTGTAGACGAAGGTTTTTGTTGGACAAGGAGGCGATATGTGTTTTGATCAAGACTGTGGATAAATTCAGTTGCCAAAGTCGTAGAATGAAAAACTTTGTGTAATCTTATTGTTATATATTTGATGCTTCAAAAAAAAATCATTTTCTATTTTCTTCTTTTTTTAGCAGTGTGTCATGTTTTATTTGTTTTTTGAATTTTGCGCAAATCTACACGAGGGCTATCTGCGCTAGCCGTCCCTAATTTAGCAGTGTAAGACTAGAGGGAAGGCAGCTAGTCATCACCACCCACCGTCAACTCTTGGGCTACTCTTTTACCAACGAATAGTGGGATTGACCGTCACATTATAACGCCCCCACGGCTGAAAGGGCGAGCATGTTTGGTGTGACGGGGATTCGAACCCGCGACCCTTGTGAATTTTTGTTTAGCTAAAGATAAATCACTCAATTAGTGAACCAAATTGTGCTTTTGTAACAAAAAAAAATTGTAAAACGTTCAATGCTTCTTTTATGCAGAGTCATAGGTTACCTCCGATTTTCCTTGTATTCCTTTGGAAGTTTTTAATTATAATTTTAGTGTATAACTGAAAGTCACGAAAACATATTTTTACAAGATTTTGTGCTAATCTAGTTCTTCACGAAACGTCGGTAGATCTCATATTTTTAGATTCAAACACTGATGAATCTACATCTTGTTATATTGATTCCGTAAAAGTTGTTTTTAACAAAAGAAAAACTACAGGGAGAGTAAATTAGTCTCATTTAAATTACATTTGATTCGTTCAAGTAATAATGACTTTTCTAATAAGCATTTATAGTGAAAATTTCCTGATTTTAATGCATTTCAGTACAGAGAACAGTTAAACGTTTGTTTTAATTTAGTCATGTGTTACTGAAACGGGCTCACTTACCTTTAACCAGACCAGCTATTATCTTATGAAAATGGATGACAACACTCTGTTTTGTTTATAGAGTCTATTAGTTTGTATCAGGGCAATATTCGGGGTGAGATCGTTACTTTTATATGGTGTCTACTTAAATGGTTAACCATAAGTTTGTCTGCATGATTAGTATTGTTATTGATTTATAATTAAATGTCAGATCATTAACCTCAGACGATGCTTATTTGAAGTGGTATGTCTAAGCTGGAAAATCTTATTGTTTTTCTCATGCTACTTAAAAGCTTTACTAAAGTAGCGCTTTTTTTTGATGCAAAGTTTGTTTTAGAAAAACTCGTTATCTTGAAATTGTATTATTTTCTCTACCTAAATAAGTCCAGAAAAAGTAGAAAATGGCACGATACTAGGCACAGAGTCAGAGTGACCAGTAAGTTGATTTCTTGATCAGAAAAAGAGAGAGAAAGAGAGAAAGGCCGTAAAATATATTTGACATACAAAAATACATAAGATGGGAAGTACAAAAATTCTGGAAATGAAGTTTTAAACCAAGATAACTGATAAACAGAAGTATGATTAAAGGTGTATATTTTATATATCTAATGTAAGTTAAAACCATTAGAAACGATAAAAAAATGACTACATCATGTTACGTATTACAATTTCGAATGGTCTGAAACCGAGTTAAATATATACCGATATATCTCCAATTTATGATATTTGCCAACAAGATTGATACACACAGTTTTCTTTTTTAATTTGTTTATTTGTTTGTAATTAAGCACAAAGCTACACAATGGACTATCTGTGTTCTGCTCATCACGGGTATCGAAACCCGAATTTTAGCGTTGTAAGTCCACAGACATACAGTTGTGCCACTGGGGGGCTTCTTTTTTAATACAAATATATTTTAATACACAAACAATAATACAATTTACAATAACAGTTATTACAAATACTTATTACAAACAATGATTTTATATAGAAAAGTTTCACAAATTTACAAGTAATATAAAGTCTTCTTTCTAGTCTGGAATTCCCTTGATATCTTATCAAGGGTTTACGATGGGCGAGTTAATTTAGAATTGGCGTAGGTACAATTCACTTAACAGGGTGATAGCTAGCCCTGTAGTTCTCTCTCTGACCACAAGCCGATTACAGGTCGAGTTTCTACCGATGACGCTAGGTAACGTTTTCGTAAAAGTACTAATGTCCGATATGAAGTATGTGGAGAGTTTCAGATTACGTAACAATACAAAGCTACACTAGCTTTTACGTACACACATATATTTTTGATTCGTACACTCGAGAATCTTCCACAACTTTAGAGAATAGGCGGGAGTTTCGCAATACATATTTAACAGTATACGTTATGTACACTTGTAAATATAAATTTAATTCAAGCAAACATCGAAATTAAAATAAATATAAAATAATAAATCCGTCACATTGACAAAAACTCAAAAAGCACGACATTGTTTATTAATATGATTGAATGTATTCATTCATATCAGTTTTTGGTAGATACAGTTTTTGTTTTTATTTCAGGGGATTTTGACATGTCAAGGATGCACATCAATAGTCAAAAAATGCTAACGAAATATGGTTTACTTGTGCGGGAGGTAGTGATAGGCGATAAAGTTACAGTTCACGTATTTGAGTTGCATAGACATTCAGATTGTCAACATATTTAATATACTTGCACAAGTCTGTGATAGCTGTAGCTTATTGTTCATATCAGTGATTTGATGAAATTGGTTATACATGCCCATTTGGCCAGAAACAAATTTCTTAAGTGCTGCAAGAACATAACATAGCAACACCCAGCCACCAGGCTCAAACCTTAGCAGGAATACTGTTTAGTTTGGTGTGTTGCTGCCTTACCTCACAGTTTACTTGCAAATAATAGACATTAACTACTGCATAATGCAATCACACTACATAATCCTGTGGATATTACACTGTATTTAGATAGGGCGAAGAGCCATATACCATATTCACAGAAAGTTGAAATTCAGAGAACAACCATTGAATGCCAGTTAGTTGCATAGTATGTCATTATGATATACAGATGAGAACCGTTAAAGCAGTAAAACTACTATCACTGGCATTTCCTAATCTGGCTTCTTTATATCCTTTGAGATATGTATTGACTTCAAGGTCTTTTTTTATGAACTGTGTCAATATTGTACAACATGATGCTCTCATCCTCTTCAGAGTCAACTTTCTCATCTATTTATGATTTCTGGAGCAACCAGTCGTTGAGAGGTTTATGACCCAGAAACCAGCACTACTACCTTTTTATTTTTGTTTTGTAGAGGTATTTGGGAATATGTCCAATAGAGTTGGCTCGGCATGGCCAGTTGGTTAGGGCACTCGACTCGCAATCTTCGGGTCGCGGGTTCGAATCCCTGTCCCACCAAGCATGCTCGCCCTCTCAGCCGTGAGGGCGTTATAAGTGACGGTTAATCCCACTATTCGTTGGTAAAAGAGTAGCTCAAGAGTTGGCGGTGGGGGTGATGACTAGCTGCCTTCCCTCTAGTCTTACACTGCTAAATTAGGGATGGCTAGCGCAGATAGCCCTCGTGTAGCTTTCGGCGAAATTCAAACAAATAAACAAACCAATAGAGTGTCTCCTCTAGTCATGTCAAGTACTCAGAAACCAGCACTACTACCTTTTTATTTTTGTGTTATAGGGGTATTTGAGAATATGTCCATACTCCTTCCTTTCACTCTCACCTTTCAAAGCCTTATCTTTTCTTTCAGAGTAGTAACTTTGTCTGAAGGAGGAAAAATATTCTTGTTTCTTCTTACATGCTACAATTCACATTGTTTTAATGTTCAAAAATACCTGCTAGGTAAACTAATTTAACACACAAGGTCTCATCACGCAGTAAATCACAAAACGCTTGTTTCTCGTACAGAGTGGAAAGAGTTAAGCATCTCTTCTTTGAGATCATGTTCCAACACCCTTCCTTTTAATAGCCATATGACTTCAGTATGCAGGATAAGGCTCACGTGTTGTGATTCCATCTCGTTACGAAGCTTTACAAGTAAGCGTGAGTTGAGTGGTCTACGTTTAATGTAATTCACCATTCTAATGACTTTATCCAGTTAGTTTTGCAATCAAAGCCAAATGAGGCAAACAAACAACGAGTTTATATCATTATTTAATTTTGCTTCTTGGCTAATGACACAAACTTTGAAGGAGCACGATCTGTATTCATTCAACCAAGGTTAACACATCTTGACCAATTGTGATTTGTGAGAGTGCCTTGCAGCATAAGAACCCTTCTTATTAATAAAACGAACGAACACAAGTAGTTGAACCCTCCCACCAACATATGTGTACTCGTTTAGTTGGATGGTATACAAATATCAGTTTCTTAGCTTTAACACTTACGTTTCTTTCATTGCCATCTGACATGTCATGAATACGTCTACCAATCGTATTATCAGACAAAGATATATATATTTTAAATTCCTTCAGCTTTAGTACCAAACAATGTTATTACTATTGTAGCACAAGCTAGAAGAATAAGACTTTTAGCAATTTTATGAGGTTTCATTTCCTTAGCTATGAGTTCTACTACTAAAATAGCTGGCCTCATGAGTTGACAAACTACTTTTTCAGACAAAACTTGAACTCTGTTGTACTTGGGTACTCAACAATATTTTGAACTAGTGTGAAGATTTACCGGAAAGGTGCCCACGTTTTATAGACATATGTCTTATCAGCTTGCCGCAAAACATAGCCTCGTTTGACAATTATTTCCCCTACAAACAATACATTTAGGGTTAGAAAAAAAGTTATTCACCACACGAAGTAAAGCCCACTGCTAGGTAACTGTCAATGTACAGACGAATTTTATTATTATTCTTAGTCGATTTAAATTTAGCTGATTTTTTGTGTTGGATCCAGTTTTATCTCTGTAAACTATCGCTATTCACCACTTGTTTCTGTCCACTACAGTCTTTTTCACCATGGTAACTTTTTGAACAATGTTGTTTCGTATAAAACACGTGTACACAACTCAAGCAACCTTGACATTTGGTTACCTTGTGTTGCAGCAGTCGCTCTCGCGTGGCGCTACACTTGCTGTGGCATCCGTACCCCTCGCCAACGTCACTCACGCCATCTATAGCTCACATCACATCCCTTTTGCGAACCACTACTATAAACATTAACCAGTAAAATTCAGTGCTTGCTTGTCTAAATGACTTTCAATTCTTGGCACCAGTGACATCAAGTATATGCTGAGAGTGTAGATTAGTTTACCTTGTGACATACTATTAGAATGACTGACCTTAAACACACGTCTAAAGGCTTAAACCAGGGCTCATCACAAAGCATGCATAGTATCAAATTTTTAAAAATTAGTTTATTCTAAGTGCGTTTGTAAATGGAAGAATTTGTTAAGATATCTCACTGCCAATGTGCCATGAGGAAACATGTGAAACATATTACCAGAGTATTGACATCTAGAATGTAAGACTATGCTTAAGAGGCAAAATATTAGTTTTCTTTTTGTTCATTTGAGTGCACCTTCAAAGGACACTCCTCCATCTTGTGTGCTTGGTATAATCGATTCAGTTCATCAGGACGATGATTTCCTAGTGGCCATTTCAACAATTTGGCCACAAAAAATACACAGACGACGTGACCAGTATGTCTTTTTATGGAATAACCACTTCATTCTCTAGCTATTTGAGGTATGTGACAGTTGAATGGATATGTCATGGAAGCAGTTTGTGTACACATGACTTGTATCACTTTTCCAGATGTAGATCCTTCTTGATTATGTTGTGAACTATTGCCTGGGGACACATATGGCCTTTGCGATTGACTCTTGTTTTGGTAGATTCTTATCTGCTACAAGATGCTACCAGATCACTTTTGTGGAAGGTCCATATACCTTTATTTTCTAATGTCATTAAGTATAAGGAATATCCACCCTGAACACATCTTTATAATTTGAGTGTATGAATATTTTTCCACTGGAAATGGTTCTTACATATCCTTTTCAAAAGTAACAAAGTTTTGGTGGAATCATACTTTACAAAATCTAGTTCCACCACAACGTTTTATTGGCTGTCGTTGTCACTTCACTTGCTGATCTGTATATCTAAAATCGTTTTAATTTTACTCAATCCTCTGAAGTATTGTCTTCTAAGGATTGAACAACGCATTACATCAGACAAACAGTTAAGTAAATCAGATAAAATTTAGACAAGTGATCCACTTTCACCATGATTTACATAGTATACGCTAGTTTGTATATAACGTTAAAGCACTGCTTCTTTATTACACTTCGGGAATAATGGTAATGCCACACTACCCATAATATTATTTCGTACTGCAACAAAAAGATTATGTTGTCTAACACACGAAATTATTACAGATAAATGTCCACCAATGCTTAGAAAACAGTTTTTTCATCTTATTGGTACGTCAAGGTTCTCGGGAATAAAAAGACTGAAACCAACCATCAATGTTCTAAGATCTTGGCTGGCAATCTCAGTAGATCTAGCTGTGTTTTATTTAATGTGTATCATCCAGTCTGCTATACAGAAATGTCTGCAGAACTTACTAAATGTAGAAGTAATTGTTACTACCAAATATTGCTTGACAGCTTGGAAGTAAAGGACATAACTCCCCATGAGCTATTGATTTTTCAACATAATGACAATCTTAACTGTTGGTCAAGTAGCTAATCTCAACTATAATGAATAGAAGGCTGACATCAGCATTTAGCCTTGATTTACTTGTTGTATATGATCCATCAGATTTTGATAAGACCTGAGTAGTTTTACTTGATGAAATGAAAGTTGATTTACTTGTTATATATGATCCATCAGATTTTGATAAGACCTGAGTAGTTTTACTTGATGAAATGAAAGTCGATTCACTTGTTGTATATGATCCAAATGAAGACAAGGTGTATGGACCCTGTGAACAACTTACTTTAGTTATGGCAGGATATGCTGGTTTTAAAAGTACCAGGGATGCTCTGGAACTAAGCATTCAGCTTATACAAAATCCCTCTGATGAGAGTAATGGTTACCTTTCTTATTCGACACTTGAATTGCTAGAAACTGTGCGAATATGTCCGATAGAGTGTCTCCTCTAGTCATGTCAAGTACTTTCATTTCATCAAGTAAAAGTACTCAGGTCTTATCAAAATCTGATGGATCATATATAACAAGTAAATCAACTTTCATTTCATCAAATAAAAGTATTCAGAGCTCATCAAAATCTGATGGATCATATACAACAAGTAAATCAACTTTCATTTCATCAAGTAAAAGTACTCAGGTCTTATCAAAATCTGATGGATCATATATAACAATTAAATCATCTTTCAATTCATCAAGTAAAAATACTCAGATCTTATCAAAACATAATGGATCATATACAACAAGTAAATCAACTTTCATTTCATCAAGTAAAAGTACTCAGGTCTTATCAAAATCTGATGGATTATATATAACAAGTAAATCATCTTTCATTTCATCAAGTAAAAGTACTCAGGTCTTATCAAAATATAATGGATCATATATAACAAGCGAATCATCTTTCATTTCATCAAATAAAAGTAATCAGGTCTTATCAAAATATAATGGATCATATATAATAAGTAAATGATCTTTCATTTCATCAACTAAAGTACTCAGGTCTTATCAAAATATAATGGATCATATACAATAAGTGAATCATTTTTCATTTCATCAAGTAAAAATACTCAGGTCTTATCAAAATATAATGGATCATATACAACAAGTGAATCATCTTTCATTTCATCAAGTAAAAACACGCAGGTCTTATCAAAATATAATGGATCATATACAATAAGTGAATCATCTTTCATTTCATCAACTAAAGTATTCAGGTCTTATCAAAATATAATGGATCATATACAATAAGTAAATCAACTTTCATTTCATCAAGTAAAAGTACTCAGGTCTTATCAAAATCTGAGAGCGGTGTTGTTTTCCTTCACGTAAAAACGAAATGATAAAGTAGAGAATATAAAAAAAAATGATAAAAAATTGTCACAAGTAAAATGTTATGACCATTTTTAATGTATTAAAACAAGGCAGCGGGTAACCTGTGGACAAGCATCATATAGGCTTTCTTCGAAACTGCTGCTCGGGAGCTTAAAACTAAAGTTAGTTCTTCCCCCCCCCCCAGACAACTTAATTATATTTGTAAATAATATTCCCTATTTGAGATGGTGTGAAAATCCCACATTCGATTCCCAATTCTGCCAATGTATTTGATGACACTTAATGTATTTGATGACACTTAATGTATTTGATGACACTTAATGTATTTGATGACACTTCCTCCTTCAGTTGTTGATTCTCTCTATCATCAAAGCACGAAGTTTTGGTTGAAGATTAGTTTTCCTTTTCAACAATGTGATAACTTCTGCTTTGCTTTAAGCTTGATACGTTATCTCAAAGCTCCTGAGAAAGCTTGCAAGGTTTATTTGTAATAGCTATAGATTCATTTTTTTTCTCTCAGCCTGGCTGCAAGAAAACAAAGTGTCGTTCAACTGTTCTTCTATTCTCCTCCTTATACTTCTCTTGTCACATCTACTCCTTTAATATACAGTTGCTAATGTCATTGAATAAGAATCGATATTAAACTATTTTATTTTGCTGACATGCGTCAGTTTTAAGCTTCCGTTTTCAAGAAAAATGTATCTGTTTCGCTTTCATGTCAATCTCAACATCTTCCTCCAAGAAATGGATAGAGAAACTCTGGGTATTAGCTGGACTAAAAATGTCTGCTCGAAGGTAAACATGAACCCCAAGCTTTGAGAAAGGTTTCATTTTTCGGAAAATAATGTATTGAAAATCCGTTTTAGAGATTCTTGATTTTTGAAAGTTGTAATTTCACACTCTTACATAGTAATTTACATTGCGACTTAAACTTTAAATACAAGAAATGCGTAAAAACAGTAGCGCACTTCTTCACTTAAAACACGCTGTAGTTACACAGTCAAGAAGTGCACCTGGAAACACAAAACTAAGTTCTTCACTGAAAATACGTTGTGGTTACACAGTCAAGAAGTGCACCTGGAAACACAAAACTAAGTTCTTCACTTAAAACACGCTGTAGTTACACAGTCAAGAAGTGCACCTGGAAACACAAAACTAAGTTCTTCACTTAAAACACGCTGTAGTTACACAGTCAAGAAGTGCACCTGGAAACACAAAACTAAGTTCTTCACTGAAAATACGTTGTGGTTACACAGTCAAGAAGTGCACCTGGAAACACAAAACTAAGTTCTTCACTGAAAATACGTTGTGGTTACACAGTCAAGAAGTGCACCTGGAAACACAAAACTAAGTTCTTCACTGAAAATACGTTGTAGTTACACAGTCAAGAAGTGCAGCTGGAAACACAAAACTAAGTTCTTCACTTAAAACACGCTGTTGTTACACAGTCAAGAAGTGCAGCTG
>NW_013666438.1:219052-226870 GCF_000517525.1 Limulus polyphemus
AGATAGCCCTCGTGTAGCTTTGCGCAAAATTCAAAACAAACAAACACAATTTCTTTACAAATGCAATTCATCGTTGCAACACAAAGTTTTCTTGTTCAACTTTACATACATATTTAACAGATAATTAGTCTCGAAACCACTTATTCTCATATTATATCTCTTCATTTCAGGATAATTTTCCATAAAAGTTACAATAAACAATGTTTTTTTTTTCAGATTACAGATTAAATTTCTAATAGTAAAAATACAAATTTTCTTAATTACAATTTGACAATTAAAAGTTTGCCCAACAACTCTATAATTATTTATATGCTTCATGGCCACCGGTTACTTAGCAATAAACTTGAGGGCTTATAACGCTAAAATTTGAGGTTTGATATGTGCGTTTGAAAGAGAGCAGATAATCCATTGTGCAGCTTTGCAAACAAACAAACAAAACTTCTTCATTAACCTTATGAGTGTAACTTTAATACTTGCTATAATTTTGAATATTTAAAAGCCACATTGAAAATAACAATAACACCGTTTTGCCTCATATTTAAAATAAACACAAGTTTCCAAAGTTAAATGAGATACCAGTAAAAATGGGGAAAAAAATTACAAACCCATTGCCCTTGTGGTATTCTCATGTGCACTGATTTCCCTTAAGGCAATCGAGTAAGTCCTGCACAATAACAGGAGGCCCGACAGAAAATCTGATTTATCCTACTTCGACTGAGTTTGAAGCATGTACAGAGACTTAAGAGAAAACAGTCTTTATTTCAAATAATCACATTTGTTTTTAAGCTTTGATTTTTGTCTTTTGGTTTCCTTTACTGGTGAGTTCTCGGAGAATAAGTGTGTTGGATAGGAATAAAAATGTTAATATCCTCATGTTCCACGTGGAGATAACTTAGTGTTACATACGTAGAACAGGCGCTACCCATGTACTGATAGACACCCTCACTACACTATAAGCGATAAAGTATCATTGACGTAACATCTAACCTGCCTGTAGAAAAGATCACTGTCTATTTCGGTATAGTGTACTCGATAAAGTATCATTGACGTAACATCTAACCTGCCTGTAGAAAAGATCACTGTCTATTTCGGTATAGTGTACTAATGATACTTTATCGCTTTTCTACAGGCAGGTTAGATGTTACGTCAATGATACTTTATCGAGTACACTATACCGAAATAGACAGTGATCTTTTCTACAGGCAGGTTAGATGTTACGTCATCACTGTCTATTTCGGTATAGTGTACTCGATAAAGTATCATTGACGTAACATCTAACCTGCCTGTAGAAAAGATCACTGTCTATTTCGGTATAGTGTACTCCACTTTACAGGAGTATTTCCTACCTAGTTAATTAGATACCCAGGACGAAACAAACTTGGTGACTCCCCCTGACCAGCATTTGACATCAGTACTACATACACAATGTGTTGAAAATTTTGATATTAAATAATGGATAGAAAACACGTATGACTGCATATTACGCTATTTTGCTGGCTGTTGAGAATGGAGCAGCGGTAAGTCGTTAAAGGAAAATTTCCAGTTTTCTTTTCTCAGATGAACGGGAATACAACAAATATATATATATATATATATAATTAAACTAATAGTTTACAAATACAAATAATTACTGCAACAACTAAAATCACCCAGAAAAGATAGATCAAATGACTGTATCTTAGCTTTAGTACATCGTTTTAGTGCCATTGTTTGATACATAATTTCGATCGCGTTCAAACTTTTGAAGTATGTTAATTTGGTTGAAACTATTTTACCATGTTAATACTGTTATAGCATTTTGTGAACATTTGTTACCATTCTCAGTAGCTCAGGAGGAATCTACGGTTCTTTATGCTGTTAACACCTATATGACTTCTTTCACTAGAGATGGAGATTTTCATCTTAACATTGCGCTTACCAAAACGTGGAACATTAAACAAAATAATCCATTAAATATTGCCCCCCCCCAGTGGCACAGCGGCATTTCTGCGGGCTTAAAACGCTAGAAACAGGGTTTTCTATACCCGTGATGGGCAGAGCACATATAGCCCATTGTGTAGCTTTGTGCTTAATTCCAAACAAACATACTATTCAATATTAAATTCACAAAATATGTTGTTCGCGAACGAACGTTTTAAGGATTGCCGAACGTTGTGTGCAATAGCACGTCCTGTAGGTAGACTTTCGAAACTGTACCAATTGGGTACATCAGAAATAGCTTATTATCTATATTTTTGATTAAAAACAAAATAAACAAGTACCTGATGTACTGATGACGACCTGATGATGACAAAACCTTGTCGAAACGTTGTACATTTGCTGTTATATTAAAGTTTTTCTTCATTACTCATTCATGCCGTCTCCAGCCATTATTAAAATAAACAAGGGTTAAAATGTCAGTTCATCGTGGTTATGAAAACGCTAGCATGTTACGTTAATCTAAATATGGATTTTGAAAACATTAAAATGCTTTAATTTAAACAAAATTGTTTCCCAAACAACAATAGTTAACAGCACCAGTTTACTGTTATTCCCAGCGACATATTGTGGCATAGCATTTTCCAACCCACTTCCTAAAAGCAAACTTAAGTTAAGAACTAAATCCTTCTGCATTCGATATTCGATATGTTGGATAGTTAGAGCTCCTTTTCAACAACCAGGAATTAGTATTCGAGTCCCGTTCGGTCTTATATAATTACTTCTTCGAGTAAAAAGCATAGAACGATATAAAACTCTCAATAACTCTAGTAGATTTCGCGAGTTTTTTTTTTGTTTGTTTGTTAACTAATGCAGTTTTTCGTTTATGGTCCATTAATTGTGTTACCAGAGCTTTTCTTTTATGTTCCTATCAGAAATGGAAAAGAGTGGCACAGGTTACGTTCAACGTTTCAAAAATCATTGCTTCAGACTAGAGACCTGAAATTTAAGATAAAGCCATTGGATGAAGTTACGGAAGATTTATTGAACAAAGTCTACTATATCAAAGATGAGAATGGAGAAGTGAAGGATTTTCAAGAAGAACTATACAAGTGGGCGCTTGAGTGTTAGTAATAGACGTTTTAATTGTTTTTTTATCGTTTGAGTAGTGTTAAGAAAATAAGACAGACAACGTCACATATCATATATCGTTTGACAGAAAACCTCAGAAATAAAAAATGAAGACTATTAAACAAACTATATAATGTTCACAGAAGTATTCAAAGAATTAAACGTCCACAATTTCTGACACCAAAGAAACTAATTAAAAAGTTTAGGATTATTGTATGTTATTAGCTGATCGTGGCCTAGTGGTCAGCGTGCTGAACTATAGACCTGAAAATCCGTGGTTCGCGCCTCGTTACCACATATACAAATATCTTGCTCCGCGCTTTGTAACCGTGGGTGTATCATAAGTGTCACTACGAAATCTCGCTAATCGATTAGAGTAACCCACTAACCCACGAGTTGGCGGCTATTCGTATTGAATAGCTCTGGTCAATCACAGCAAAAGTAGGGCAGGTTGGTGCATGAAGTCATCTTGTAGCTCTGTTCACAATTCAACAAAGCAGCAAATATTTTATATTGTCGCCGTTAGGAAGGAAAATTAAAACATGCACATGGAAGTATAAATCTTCATCAAATGGGTTGTTAGTGAACGGATAACATTTGTACGTTCAAAGCTTCATCAAATGGGTTGTTAGTGAACGGATAACATTTGTACGTTCAAAGCTTCATCAAATGGGTTGTTAGTGAACGGATAACATTTGTACGTTCAAAGCTTCATAAAATGGGTTGTTAGTGAACGGATAATATTTGTACGTTCAAAGCTTCATTAAATGGGTCGTTAGTGAACGGATAACATTTGTACGTTCAAAGCTTCATTAAATGGGTTGTTAGTGAACGGATAACATTTGTACGTTCAAAGCTTCATCAAATGGGTTGTTAGTGAACGGATAATATTTGTACGTTCAAAGCTTCATCAAATGGGTTGTAAGTGAACGGATAATATTTATACGTTCAAAGCTTCATCAAATGGGTTGTTAGTGAACGGATAATACTTGTACGTCCAAAGCTTCATCAAATGGGTTGTTAGTGAACGGATAATATTTGTACATTCAAAGCTTCATCAAATGGGTTGTTAGTGAACGGATAATATTTGTACATTCAAAGCTTCATCAAATGGGTTGTTAGTGAACGGATAATATTTGTACGTTCAAAGCTTTCTGAAGGTATAGTAAAATGTGTTTTTGTTTTTTCTTTCTTCAGTTATCAACTGTGAGAAAGGAAAGTGTAATGTAGCAAATGAGGTTTCAGTTTGACCGCCATAAAGTAAACAAGGATTATTCTTGTTACATTCATTTATTGAAATACAAAAATCTTAATATACAACATATTATGTTCATTAACTTTCTACCAGAGTTATAAGGATAACAGAGTGTAATGGTTACAGAGTACGGTTTTCCTTTATGGCGTTTCTTTCCTACGCCACCCTATAGACACCTAGTTGCAGGTCAAGACTCCATGGCAAAGTAGGTCATTAATTATCTAAATATATTTTATTATTTTACGTGTGCGGTTTGTCGGTTTTTGAGTTCTTAATATACAACACAGAAAACAGTGGCGACTTATAACAAAAAAAAGTAATAAAATCACCTGATTGTACCGTAGGAAATCGAAAAACGTTTTCTTAAGAGAGTTATAGACATTTTAAAAAAAATATTCACGAGTTGCTTAACGCGAGTTTGATTTTAAGAAAGAAGCACATTTCTGATAACTTTAAATATTGCATCATAGATTAAGGTTTGGCCATCTTTCGAGGCTTCGTTATAGCACTGTGAAGTATAGCAGTGAAAACAAAAATCAATGAGAGGACATTAATCTTCGTTAGAGAACACATGTAAGCTTTCTGTCTTCAGTACAACCATGGTTAGTCAAGAAGAAACATGAATCATAGTTTAAAACATTTAAATCTTTTTTTTTATAAAACTTCCAATAAGTCCATGATTTTCCAAATGCAACTTACTGACTCCTATAATTTTTACCTTGTTTAGTTATTAAGCTGTTTTGTGCCTCCCAGAGGCTCAGTGTTTTCGATACCCGTAGCGGGAAGAGTACAGAAAGTGTCAGTGTTTATTTTTATGATTAACCAAAACCAAATGAAACTAAACTGTTTATAAGTAGAGCTGTGGTAACCTTTAAATTCAATACGGACTAAATCGGATAACAAGAGGAGAAAAGAAAAAGGTTTTAATAGAGAGTATGACTCAAGAACAACATAAACCGAGTGTATGTAAAACATTTATAACCTGTATGTGCATAAATACTAATAAGGTTCCTTAAAAATGGATCCTTGAAGTGAAAACGCAAAATACTTTAAATTACATGAATTCTTCTTATACTATTTGATAGGATTAGAATTTTTCCTATATTTTGTTAGCATAATATTTTCCTTACGAGATCAAATTCAAAATCCTTTTTAGTAAAAGTTTCATTTAAGAAGGCGCACATTTTATTACTGATACTAAGTTCATCTTCACGCGTCAATATTATGGAAATCTCAGCTGTTACATTGCTTTTCTTATGATTAGATTTTCCAGCGAGTTCAATTATGTTTGTTATATATTATTTTAGGTTTGTTCGTAATTTACATAATTCTTGGCCTGTATACGAAGGTTTTACAACTTCAGCTAATATAGCTCTAATTAAACTGCTTGAAGTATCGTGCTTTATTCTAGGTACTGGAGTACTGACGTTAAACAAAAGGTTAGGATGTCTGGAGAGAGAACTAACCCAGGACTCGGAACCTCAAAGACTTATAAAAGCAGCGGCGGAGACACATCAAAGTGTAATGGTTACAGAGTACGGTTTCCTTTATGGCGTTTCTTTCCTACGTCACCCTATAGACGCCTAGTTGCAGCTCAAGACTACATGGCAAAGTAGGTCATTAGTTATCTAAATATATTTTATTATTGTACGTGTGCGATTTTACTGCTCGTTTTCATACCTGCTCTAATTTTCCTTGTCTTTATTTTATATCCCATTTCCTTTCTTTTTTTTTGGGGGGGGGGGGGAGGACCATGAGATTATTATTTCATTTTAAATAAAAAAAAAGTGTATATGACCTAGACGTACTTAGAAATAGTTTTATGCATTTAACTGAAATTAGAAACTTTCGGTTTTCATATTATTTCAAATACCTATACTTTACGGATGATTCATATGCAGATTAAATTCAATACTGTTTGAGCCCCAGTAGTTCAAATCATCCGAGTATTTACCCTGTGGCAAGGTTCTTGAATATCATTTTGGTTCAAGATTCACCCCTATATCTTCGAAACTTATATTTCTTATTCAAGTTATAAACTAGTTTTAATGTCAAATATTCTACTAGTTATGACAATGAAAATTTGTTAGTTATAAATCTTATTTTTTTGTGTCAAGAAAAAGCCGTTCCACTTCATAAACGACATTTCTTGACGAAATTTTATCATCTATCGTCAACAGGTTTATTTGCATCAATTATAATTCCGTCCCGTAGATCAAAGTGTGCTTAAAGTTTGATTGAAAGGATTGAAACATTTACAATAGTTTTAAAATAATGCGTTCTTTGTCAGAACAGAACCATCCAGAAATATTTGGAGGAAGCAGTGAAGCAGAAGATTCATATCAAGGATGATTTCAGGGAGCAAACTGTTCTTGCAAAGTTTCTTGCTCTCCCAGGAGTAGACGTGAAAGACATCTTTACTATGATTCTTGATATTTTCCTGGCAGGAATTGATACGGCAAGTAACGTAGTTTATTACGTTCAGTTCTTTTCTATAGATACAGCTCTACCAAGAGATAAAATCATAGCTTTATTTGTTAAATTTAAGTATTAATTTTTTACAGGACACAAAAAGAATTCAATAGTATTTTTGTATGAATTTGTTCAGATATTGTAGGGTTTAGGATAATTGTTATTACTCAGATAAAGGGTAACAGAGGTTAAAATTGACGGTCTAAATAAAAACTATTTAGTTTTATTCTATGCAACGTTTGGAACAAAAGGCCTCCGTCAGGCAGTGGAAACCGTTTTTAACGATGGCCGTTTACCCGAAACGTTTTACAGAATAAAGTCAAATGAAGTTTTTATTCAGTCATGTTAATTTATCTTTCATTAACTTTCATCCGAATTTTTCTAATAATTAATTGTTTATAATTTTTAGCTTAAGGGTTATTATTATTAATAATGTCCAAAGAAGTTCGTATGAACATTTAAAATGTCTTACAAGATATACTAAAAGAAATATAATGTTAGAGTCATGGTACTCAAAAACAAACAGGATCACAAATTAGGTAAATCACAAAAAGAACTCAGTAGTCCGAGCGTTGAAGAAACAGGATCTAATTTTTGAAAACCATCGTGTACTCAAAGTACTTGTTTTGTAACCTTGCACTGGAACTAAGTGTGGATAAATAACGAAACTTAACAATAAAAAAACAACACCTAACAGTAATCTTGAATATGCATTTGCTTACACAAAGAACGATAAAAATGATTAGAAAAAAAAGTATTTTGGGTTTTCAGATTGAATGGTACATGTTGACAAATACTGGACAGTCGGGTCAGAGACCCATAGGCTCAGGCGTAGCCGTCCCTAGCTGCTAATTATCTTATCCCCAGGGTGTAATTGATTAGAAATAAATCGCACCATGTTTAAGGTAAACGTTACAACCATCGCCAACAATGCTTTTTATAACAATACTTCAAACTGGCTCGACAGCTTACACTACTACTGTGGCTTCTTTCTAATATTAATGTATGTGTATTTAGTTAAAGCTTATCACTGGACTCTATAG
>NW_013666438.1:227957-242676 GCF_000517525.1 Limulus polyphemus
CCAACTCTTGGGCTACTCTTAACAATTATTAAAGAGATTTAAACGATGGTTCTAATTTTCTTGAATAAAATACATTAAAAGTGTTCCAAAACATAAAAGTTTTGTATTTTCATCCTGAACGGCACCTTATATTAGGGACACTCAGCGTAGATAGTCCTTTTATAGTTTTGCGTGAATATCAGAAACAAACAAACAAATCGTAGTTGATAACATAGACAACAAACAATTTGCTACTAGAGAAAAATCAAATGATTCGAGGTAATTTGATGCTGTTGATTTAAAAAATGTAAGTAGAATTTGTCCATCACCATTTGTCCGTTTTGAGTTATTGTAATATCTCAATATTTTATCATCAGTACTATGTGGTATACCATGCAATCAACTCAATACAATAGACTTATGCTATAAAAGTACGTTTAATGGGTAAAAGACATACATTTTTGATAATTTGAAACATTGACTGTATTGTATGAGTGTAAAATTCCCGATATAATTGTAGCGAATTATACAACTTTTGCTTCATTCCCACGCTCACCTGCACCGCCTGGGAATCCCGAAACTCTTGCGTGCTCAGTTTGCCAGAACATTCGGGAAGTCTCTCGATTGATCGTAATAGGGACGGAGACAGAGGCCTCTCTCTCAGTTGCCTCTCACTCACTCAGTTGGTCACTTCGCCTCTCTCCGCGCACAGTCAAAATAAAGTCCGATCTTCTTCCTCGCATCATATCCGCGATATAATCAAATTCTCCTAAAACTTTTTTTTTAAAAAACTTTTAACCTCTAGATCTATAAACATAAATTATTTTAAATATTTTTTTAAAATTGGAATTTTGGTTGCCTGCAGTTCAAGTAAAGTGTGAAAGAGCAAAAATCTCCTAATGATTTTCTGCTACATTTGTGGAAAGTATATTACAGTTTCACGAAGAAAAAACATCACATACAAGGTAAATGTAGCTTACTGCCATTACCTTAGGTGTAAAACTGGTGACCAAGAAAAACATTAGGTTCTACATGTGTGTGTTGTACAGTTTGCATATTTGGCGAGTATACTATTTGCAGTTTCCATGATATGACGTGGGCCCAAAGATCATCTATCTGATTTTTATTTTTGCCTCCCTTTAAATAAGACATTGAATAATCTTCATCCTATTCATCTAGTAATTTTATTCCTGTGGCATCTCAACGTAAACTGCCTCATATGATCACACAAAAAGAGCTAAATGATCTGATTCATGACTTGTCTCTATCAAATTAGCATGAGGAACTTCTTGGCTCTCGTTGACAACAATTTTATAGTTTTTATCTCTGTGATTTACCAAGAAATTTTTGACAACCAGTTTGAATAATTTCCAGACAGCAAGTTCTTTCTGATTAAGCACTGTTTCGATATCATCGTCCATCAACTCTTCCCGAATATGTGGCCCAACAAAGATACCTCCTTTTATGTTTGCTTCAGTGATTTTTGGAAACTTGTTGGACAGATATCTGAAACCATTGCCATCTTTCCTTTTACAAAATTCTTCGTGAGCCCCAGTTTAATATGAAATGGGGCAGAAACACATTTTGAGAATTCACTAAAAGTTATGCTCGGTATTCTGTTTCCCTACTATGTAATTGTCTCTCACTGACCATTCATTCTTCTTGAAAGAATTTTCTTCATCTCGGCTGTCCAAGAGAAACAAAAAGTAACAATGTTTGGTATACCCACTCTACAGGCCTAGCAGGAATGCAATAACTTTTCGATCACTACATACGTTCCACCTATGGTGATGATATTTGATGGTTTCGAGTATAATCTGCATGCTTTGATAAGTTTCTTTCATGTTCACAGCATTCGGTAAATTGTGACTCTTATTCCTTGAGCTAAAAAATGCCTGCTGTGATGATATGCTCGAGAACTACAGGAAAATGGGGTCTAGAATGTCACTAAAGATGCACTTCTTCCACTTCCACCTAGATATTCCTACAGTGGAACAGCGATATAAAGGATGATGGGAGATTATTGTTGGTTCTTACAACGTGAAACTGAGAACATACACAGAAGGCACAACAACTCAAGCAAATCTTTGATAACAAAAAGTAAAAAATGATACCATGACGATAGTTTTGAATTTAGCCGGAATGTATTTTCAATATGTAATATTATTATACTCATAAACTGGTATTGCTATTATGTATTGTTTTTGAACATTCTTAAATGCAATTTTCGAAGAATAAGTAAAATTATTAAAGAAACAGTGGTAAGATTTACAATATATGAGAATATTTTGAATAAATCTATCATAACTCGAAAACTAGACGTGATCAGTAATCTTCAACGTGATTTTTAGGATCGGCATTACGCAGAAAATGTTTTGTTTTTGTTGCTCGGTTGAATTACATGCTTTATTAACATCTGACCAGTCTCTCACAAACTTGAACCTTGGATCTTCCTATTCACAGAACGGCACGTTAACCACAACGTCAAATAGAAAAATAAAATGAAATAAAGTAAATTATTCTTTAGAAATGAGTTATTCCTGAATTACATAAATTATTACTAGCGAGAACAAAATAACGATTCATAATGGCTAGGTAGAATTTTCGCCAACCAAATTTCAATTTACCTTACAATTGAGGCTGGGCGTGGCCAAACGATTAGCTTGTTTATACTGTGAATGCAAGGGTTCATGATCCTAAACCTGCTGCCACAAAAACGAGTTCCGCACTTTAGATTCATGGATGTGCTATAAGAGTAACTGTCAAATCCTACTATTCAATCAACAGCTGTATCCCTAAAGTTGGCGGTGGATGATGTTGACTAACTGTCTTCCTTCTAGCCTGTCAGCTCAAAATAGACTCTTTGTGTAGCTTTTCGCGAACATTGTGAGACAAACAAAACTGTTGCAGCCTGCCGTCTCCAAATTACTTTTCTGGCACTGGAAAACACTTTTAACCTTTAAAATTACCAAGCCAACTTTATGTTTATCATAGGGTAGGAACTCGGTGAACATGCCCTGCCTGAACCTTTTGCTAAGGTGTTCAGTACTCAAAATGATGGTCTAGTGGTTAGGACGCTCGACTCACACTTTGCGGGTCGCAGGTTCGAATTCCCGTCCAACCAAACATGCTCGTCCTTGCAGCCGTAGGGGCGTTATAATGTGACGGTCAATCCCACTATTCGTTGGCAAAAGAGCAATTCAAAAAGTGGCGGTGGGTGGTGATGACTAGTTGCCTTTCCTCTTGTCTTTCACTGCCAAATTAGGGATGGATAGCGCAGACAGCTCTCGTGTAGCTTTGCACGAACGTACTAACAAACAAACAAACTCAAAATGATAGAACTCACACAATGCTAGAAGAGTTTATTAGAAGCCTACTGCTAGAGGGGCAAACAAAGTATTAAATGATAAAAGTTACAAAAATGGATAAATTTAGTTGATCATTTTGGAGAAAAGATAAGTTTCCAAAATATAAATCTCGAAACCAAAACTGTTTCTTAACTTGGATCTATCATATGACGTAAAATTTACTTTGATTATACAGGGTGTCTAGAAAGTCTGGAACCAAAGATGATTTGTAACTTTTCTTAATTTCAGACACGTGACTGATTATGGCACTGTCAAAGCATGAGAAGCTCGAGTTAATCCAGCTGTTAATCCAAACTTGTTTCGAATTACAAGGACAGCATGTGGAACACGTTCTGCAAAATTCGTTAAAGTGTCTATGGTTCCAGAATTTTCGGACATCTTGTATAAACGCAATAACTAATGTATCGCTAATGCATACATGTTATGATAGCTAAAGAATTCAGAAAAAAATAACCCTTCTGTATATGATTTTTCGTGCCATTTTAACTATAAAAGTTTTATTTGATGAACAATATAAGAAACTATTCTTCTTAGAACTTAATCCCAGGGGGAGAGGTAATCAGTTTTACCACTTTTGTTCTATCTTCTTCAGCGGAGAGGTAATCAGTTTTACCACTTTTGTTCTATCTTCTTCAGCGGAGAGGTAATCAGTTTTACCTCTTTTATTCTATCTTCTTCAGCGTCGTCGTTAATTTATTTTTGAAAATCCAATTCAGTTGGAACTTGTATAAATTTTCATATAGGTTTATCTAGTTATGCTTTTAAAAATTGCCTTCATAAACGCCCCTCTCCATTATCGTTAGTTAGACTAGCCTTTTTTCCTTCTGTTTTTATCTCAAATACGGCCGAGAGGTTATTATTTGAAAGTACTGGCAGCTCGTGAAATAGTTTTACAATATCAAAGACTAATTTGGATTTTGATCTTCCCACCCAGCTTATTTCGGGTATGATACTTGTACCAACTGTTACGTACATGATATATTAAAATACGATATTTAGACATGACTTTTAAGATTGGAGGTGTTTCAATTTTGGGCTCGGCATGGCCAGGTGATTAGGGCGCTTGACTCGCAATCTGACGGTCACGGGTTCGAATCCCCATCCCACCAAACATGCTCGCCCTTTCAGCCATGGGGACGTTGTAATTTGACGGTCAATCCCGCTATTCGTTGGTAAAAGAGTAGCCCAAGAGTTGGCGGTG
This sequence comes from Limulus polyphemus, assembly GCF_000517525.1. Classification (NCBI taxonomy): domain Eukaryota; kingdom Metazoa; phylum Arthropoda; class Merostomata; order Xiphosura; family Limulidae; genus Limulus; species Limulus polyphemus. The sequence goes on from NW_013666438.1 coordinate 232,506, forward strand.
GGTGGTGACGACTAGCTGCCTTCCCTCCAGTATTTCACTGCTAAATTAGGGACGACTAGAGCAGATAGCGCTCGTGTAGATTTGCGCGAAATTCAAAAATAAACAAACGTTTCCATTTTGAACAAATAATTTACTAATAATTCTTATCGTTATTTTACAGACGGCATACGCTAGTGCATTTGTCTTGTATAATCTTGCTCAGAACCAACAAGTTCAAGATATGTTACGAAAGGAGATTCGTGATATTCTTCCAAACAAACAGTCACAGATAACGTCTTCAGCTTTAAACGCTATGAGCTACCTGAAAGCCACCATCAAAGAAAGCATGAGGTTTGTCTTATTTTTATATCAATTTTTCATTTTTATATAAAAAAATAAAAGCTATTATTACAATACAAGTTAGTAACACTAATAAATCAATTTTTGTGTGTATGATATGCTTTTTATACTTTCTGAAACTTCCTTGATGCGGTGTTAATTAAACGTAATGTTCAAGAGGGTAAGTACTTTACAGCCGTTATATATTTTGTGAAACTATAATGCTTCACATCTGTTTAGACAAACACTAAGTTTCTGTAATAAATAACTTTGAAGAATTTGAAAATATGATTTCCTAAACTCATTTCCGTACTTTTAAAATATGTTTATCTTAACAACGTTAAGCCGTTCTGAGTTTAAAAGACCAAATCATGGAAAGTTTATTTTTGCAGGAATGATAAACTTCTTAATACTCTTTAGAGTTAATGTATTATGGTAGAACTGTAAGGATATGTGAAATTGAAGTGAATAATAGGGTTGGTGCCTACCACCATATAGAATGTGAAATTGAAGTGAATAATAAGGTTGGTGCCTACCACCATATAGAATGTGAAATTGAAGTGAATAATAGAGTTGGTGCCTACCACCATATAGAATGTTTTACGCTTCAACAAGGACAATTTTCATAAGAGTTCAACCTTAAGGGTGCCTACCACCATATAGAATGTGAAATTGAAGTGAATAATAAGGTTGGTGCCTACCACCATATAGAATGTTTTACGCTTCAACAAGGACAATTTTCATAAGAGTTCAACCTTAAGGACTCTAGTTATATAGTCACGTATAGATATGAAACTTCTCTAGCAATGGCATTTTCCAAGTTAAATTTAGCTATTTGAGTAATAAGATCCTTGGAAGTAGTTTTGTTTTCTACCTTTTTTTTATATATTCAGGACAAGATATAACTACTAAATAAATTCAGTGGTTAGATACATTATATTAAAACGATTTTATAGGCTTACTACGTCGTTACAGTCGATGTTGCTACATCCAATCATGACGGTCGTGTATCTTGACGCCTGGCAACATATTTTCCATAAAAGCTGAAACACACACCACTACTCCTTGAATGCTTTCTATGAGCCATCTAGTGTTCGAGGAAGACAGTTTTACAGCGCCCGTTGAGTATAAATGTATAGGAATTGCTTGTGGTTACTTCACCAGTATGTATTCTTATGGGATATAATAAATATCCGTTTCATTCTCCAGCTGTTTAAGGTTTGCGACAGTTGAAAGGATGTATGGAGAAAAATGTGTGTGCACGTGACTTGTGCCATTTTTTTACGGAGATACTTCTTGATTATGTTTTGTGTTGTTAGCTTTGACACATGAACGGGATTTTCCATTCAACTTTGTGTTCCTGGATTCTTTCATCTTGCATGACGCCACACTTTGCTTACCAAGGCTGGTATAAGAGTTGTTTCAAGTCTCTTTCCAGGTGATTTGGTGCCTCAACTTAAGCCATATTCTTTTGCTTGCAAGTGTTAGTAAGTACAAGGGATACCATCGATCTGAACATCTTTATGTTCTGAGGGTATGCACATTTTGCACTGGAAAGATATGTTACATACCCTTCTCAAAAACGGCAAATTTTCAGTGATATCGCACTATCTACGACCCACCAAACAACGCCAAAATTTATTTCTGATATATGCTCTTCCACTGCTATTTTATACCGGCTGTGATTGTCACATGAACTGCTGATTTGCATTTTCACAATCGTTTTAATATAACGCATTCAACCCTTTGTCATATTGATCAATTATATTAAATTTTAACTAATAAAAACACAACATTGGGTTGATGATGTGAGCAACCTGACATCACTTCTTAACATATTTCTTTTAAATGCTATGTTGTTCTTCGATCATGTTGTGGGGTTCATCGTAACAGTTTGTTAAAATGTTCGGAATTGTGTTTCAAATCCTATTGCGCAATGGGGTAAGTGGATCAGTGTCGTCAGGGCCATGACGTAGGAGAGTATCCAAATAACTTATTGGAACTTATGCAAGTTTTTTATCATAAGAAAATACATGAATAATCATAAAACGAAAAGAGTAGAATAAAATGTAGTAACGATAAGAAACATTGATAATTTAATCAGACTTTTATCTACAAGTTCTATATTTGTTGTGTAAATTTTTATATCCCCCCCCCCTCTTAGAGCAGTCTTCAGACTAACTGATACGAAATTTGAGAAAAATTAAAAAAGAAAAAGCAAGCACTACAATGAGTGCACACAACGGACAAACAAAAATAATAGTACGTTGCAAGAGTAATGAGATGCTATATAGTATACAGGATTACGAGCTTCAATAATAATAGCCCATCTCCTCATTGCTCATGTCAGTATCTTGAATGGGGGAAATATATCATGTTGATTATTGTAGGGGAAAGGTGCCTTTGTCGTCGTTTGAGCATGTACGAAGTGAAAAAATACTGATACCGATTTTTATAACAATGATATCCACCTAGAGAAAAAAATTGATTTCGAAAGCTTGCTCAAAAAAATAAATAAATGAGAAGATACAGACACGAGTGAGTTACTGACAATTTGCTTTTGCGTGTGTCAGAAGAGATATAGCGACACGCCTACACTAGAGTAGATACAGCATTGTTTTTAAAATACTATTTTAAGCCAGTGAGTGAATCTCTATTATATTAGTTGATAAAATGTAGACGTGTTTTTGAATGTGTCGTCCGTCTACTGTCACGATGCTTTTATCAAAATCATTATGCGGGTGCCTACACGAAAAACAAAGCAACAATAAAAATTCCAAAAAATACTGATATTTCCAAAAATAGATAAGGTTTTTGAATATTAGATTCTTAAGTGACAGAGGAAGAACCGGGAAATATAGGTAAGAAAAATAAATAAATGTGCAACTATGGGAGAACAATTCGTTTAGAGGACCACAGTAAAATATTACCCTAGATAAATAAATGTGCAACTATGGGAGAACAATTCGTTTAGAGGACCACAGTAAAATATTACCCTAGATAAATAAATGTGCAACTATGGGAGAACAATTCGTTTAGAGGACCACAGTAAAATATTACCCTAGGAATTTTCAGACATATTTTATCTCACTGTTGTTGTTGTTGTCTATAACTGGTTTTATCACAACGGTTGTCTGGAAGTGTTTTAAAGCAGTTTCTGAGAGGACCAAAAAAAAAAAAGTTGACGTCACGGGTTCTGGGTTAGTGTCATATACATTTAAAACTTTATTACAGCGCATTGGTTATTGTAGAGCAGTCTAGTTGAAAAATTGTGAACTTTCTGATGGAAATCCTGGACTTAGTTCAATTAATAATTTGATAATCCAAGTTATTCCAAGAACATCCTTAGAAGAAGCAGTTTTTGTTAGTGTGGCACAGCCTGCGGACTTACAACGCTAGAAACCGAGTTTCGATACCCATGGTGGGCAGAGCACAGACAGCCCATTGTGTAGCTTTGTGCTTAACTTCAACCAAAGAAACAAAACTGTTAGTGGGCGATAATAGGGGAAGTTGGTCTCAACATATATGATATATATTGATCTGTAGTTGTGCAGTAGCTTCAGTGTGATTCATATTCGTCATATATAGTTTTATAATGCATTCTAATCGTGTTTCTCTGTGTTTCCTTCCTCGGGGATAGGAGAAGCACTGGATTGAGGGGTTAGTGGATGCCGGTCATATAACCCAGCTTTTGTTCATTTGTCTCTATTATCTCCATGTTCTACGTATCTCATGTGCTATCAATTAATTTTCGATCCATCTATTACGATATGCTATATGTGGGATTTAAATATTTCTGTGGGTGTTTGAGAATTGTAAATTAATTAACTACTTTAATATGTTTCTGAATAAACAAATAATTTTCTATAATCGCTGTTTTTCCCCTATTTTTGAAATAAACCAAATTGATGACGACGCAAACCTTTGATTCCCATATTTGGGAAACTAAAATTCATTATACGATTTTGTTATATGATACAATTACAGATAACACACATTTAACTTCCTTTCTTGCTATTTTATATCTTTTATTACAGACTATAGTCCTAGTTTATAGTTCCAAGTAGTAATATTCTACATGGTGTTGATGTAACGCCCGCAGTATTATGGTTGATCCTCACACTTTCCAAGTGTTTTATATATGGCTGAAAAGAGCTCTAATATTCCTGACTCCTCTTCGTGCTACATGTTAGAAAATGTGAGACAGTCAAAAGACAGTCACAGAAGATTGACCCCAAAGTCAAAACATCACCAAAGTGCCCTTCTTCCATCAACACCTCACAGAATGTTGATTCTGGTTCTTTCGTATGTTTATTTTCTGACAACGATGACTTTCAAGAAGACTTGACAGAAGTAATGGATTTTCGTTTAGATGCAGTTAGAACAGTTGCTCATCAAATAAAAGGCTGATATAGATAGTTGAAAAACTTGCACCAGGAGATATTATAAAAACAGAGACAAGATACCACTTACAGTGTCTGGTGGTCTTGTACAATAGAAGAAGAGTCTAATGAACCTATGATTCACGTACATGAGACTGATAACAAATGCCAGAAAGTATCGCTTTTGCAGAACTGGTATCATATATTGAAGACAGCTGTAACAAACTACTAAATATGGTGAGGTTTTGTAAAGAAAGACTGGTACAACTTGGTGTCATTGAGGCCCAGGTTCATTCCACCGCAACCCTAAAAAATCTACACGGTCGTGTTAAATACTGGTGAAGTTTTGTAAAGAAAGACTGGTACAACTTGGTGTCATTGAGGCCCAGGTTCATTCCACCCCAACCCTAAAAAATCTACACGGTCATGTTAAATATGGTGAAGTTTTGTAAAGAAAGACTGGTACAACTTGGTGTCATTGAGGCCCAGGTTCATTCCACCCCAACCCTAAAACATCTACACGGTCATGTTAAATATGGTGAAGTTTTGTAAAGAAAGACTGGTACAACTTGGTGTCATTGAGGCCCAGGTTCATTCCAGGGTCTGAAAGGGTCTGCACTATTACAGTCAGTTGATCCCAAATATATTCCACATTTATATACAGTTAAAGTCATTGCTCTCTCATTTATATTATTTTTCGAGATTCGTGAAAACACTTTTCCAAACACTTGTCAAATATAAGGATCACTTGCTTGTCATTGTTGTGTGTTGCGAGTTCAGGTACATGACCGTGTAGATTTGTTAGGGTTGGGGAATTGCATCATATACACAAGCTAATAACAAATGTATTAATTTTTATGCTTCGTTGTATATACATATTTATTCACGAGAACATTCACCATCAAATGCACTGTAAAGATGCTGATATACATTTACATTGTTTTGAGCGTGACTGTTTTTATCTAAAACGAACAACCTAACAAATATTTTTCTGCTTCAGTTAATATTGTCCAAAATGAACAAAAGCCCCAGTTGGCTATAAAATGAAAGTAATAAAACTACATTTATATATGCTCTTCTAGTTTGTATACATTAATCGTTTCTCTGTAACATAATATTTAGTGCTGATCCTTAGCTGTAACGATTTGCCTACACAGTGCAATGACTCTTTGTGATTGTAATTGTTTAAGTGAAGTGTTCTACACGTAGTGTCATTAATACCAACTAAATTGCAAGTAATTCATTCAGAATCGTTTTCATATCACATATCAATTTCTTTTGTTCTTGATGCACCCATTCAACTGTTATCGCTTGATCTACAAAATTGTTGATATTTTAAATATAAATTAGTAACATGACTTTAAAATATCAAATGTTTATCTTGGTTGCAATATGAAGATACATTTTCAACGTTTAAATATAATTAGATTTAGACATAAGAGCTATACTGAGAAAATAAATACTGGTTGTCATAAAATTAATTTACTTGCTATGTTATTGTTTCGTTACCATGATGACAAGAGAGTTTTGAGCTTGGAACTATATCAGAAAATGAAATTAGGGGCTGTTTTTGGTAATAATATCAAGTTTCAATATATAAGGTAACCGTTTCAATCAATACCATAAAAGTCTTAGGGGCACGGAAGTTACTGATAAATGTAAACTGTAAAGGAACGTTTTCATTACAGAGAATACGTTATATTTATTTCTCTTTAGACTTAACCCAGTGGCTATTGGAGTTGGACGAGTGCTTCCAGAAGATATTGTTCTTTCAGGTTATCGAATTCCTGCTGGGGTAAGGAATGGATTAGTTTAAGCCTTCAAAACTTTGACCATTAGATTTATTGGTTTATTTTTGTTATTTTTTCCTTGCAGCCTTGATAATTTTACTATTGATATGTGACCTAAAATTATTGTCGACAGCTCTTGTATCTAATTTTATATTTAGCGTTACCACAGATCCTATTATCCCTACTGACTCGGGTCTACATATGGTCACGGGCCAAAGGCCGTGTCAACGCGTTTGTACACTTACATTTATAATTTTATTGAACTACTATTTTATGAATTTATGCCATTAAGTTTGGGATCCAATTGTAGACTATAATTTAAATTTTAGTATTAAACATTAGTTAAGTTCTTACTTTAAAGATAAATATTTAAAAAAAATCTTAAATATCGATTTTTGTGTCTCACGTGGTATGTTGAATGGAGCTACGGTTTAGATTTGATGTTTGTGATGTCTAAATACAAAGTTTATAGTAACTTACGAATTATATTCTCAGATTACCGATACTGACAAGCTAAAATATAAAATAAGAACCTCCTATCTTTTCTATTTTCTGAGATGTTAATACATTTATTGAATCAACCAAGGTGACCCTGCCCACCTCATTCATTTTTTGAAAATAATTTCTTACGTACATTTACTTCGCCCAATATAACCAATGGAAAGCTCAGAATGTCCTCATAGTGTTTTTTTTTCTAGTATTTGCGCGGGAAAATGTTTCTTTCATGCTAGATTCCAAGCGGTAAAGTAAGATATTAGTGAGTTCGAACATATCATGTTGTTTTTAGACCTAAATACAGCTTAGTTACTAAACTTGATAAATTATAGTGGAATTCTGTGGTATAGATATAGTACTGTATGATTTTTTTTGTTATTCCAAAATGCATGTATAAAACGTAAAAAACATATTTTCTTTTACATCTTCCACGTGCGAAATTTGATAAGGCTTAGCAAATTATGGCAAGCCACAAAAGAGTACAAAGTTCGTAACTAGAAGAAATAATGCTTTTTTATTTAGTGTTCAGTGTTTTAAGAAAAATAACTGAAATTTAAGAACTTATTTGTAAATAGTAATAATGTATATGCATATATAAAGTATTATAACCGATATGTGACTGCATTTAAAAATATACTGGTCCACTAAAACACAGCCAAGACAAGTTACTTTGTGAAGGCTAGTTTTATATTCTTGGATACGGTAACATGAGTGCACCTGCGATACGTCATTGCAACTTCTGTAATATTAGTCAGGCACGGCTGAAAGGTCAATAAAATAATAATAATAAATATATATACAGATGTACAATGTTATGAGATTTAAGTAATTTTGAATAAAACACTTGTGTTTTCATGTTATAACTTTTCATTCTACAACGAAAAAAGCATAATTTATATCTACTTCCAAACCTGTGATACAATAGTGGAAATAACAGATAAAATATAAAGTTTTTTCTAAACAAAAAGTTTGATAACTACCTGAAGGTTATTAACATTTCGCAGGTAAGATTTAAAAAAATTCTAATGCATAAAAGTATTTTTAATCTTAAAATCAAAATTACTCTGCGTGTTGGATAATTAACATTCAAAAAGAAAAATGCATGAGATAAACATTATTTAAAAAATCTTAAAACTTAATAAAAATTCTGATATTTTGCGTACGAAAGCCTTATAATGTGTACTGATAATCTGCAAAATTTGGTGGAGGTACATCACTGTATTAAAATCTATAGCATGAAACTATAACAAGCACAAAATGGTTACGAGGTCGGTCCCTGGGACCGAGCCCGTAGTGAAAGAGAAATGATTGTGAACTGAATTTAATCTTATAAAAGCACTCATCACGTATGAGGTAATTCTTTATGTCATTAGAATGACGACATTACGTACAAATGTTGTTGAATATTAAGTATTGTATTTTTAAAGTTCAATAAATATAGTTTCTATAAAGTTGTATATTAAACTTATGAAAGGTTAAACTAGTTGATACTAAAACGATAATCGATAATTAACTAAGCTCATGGTAACAGGACAGATAAAATATTTTAAAAGTACAGTTCCCGGGTACTTACATGGAAGAATGGAAACCATTTTAGATGATTTTCAAGAAACAAACATTGAACTAGCAAGAGAACTGAGTAGGCACCAATAGCCATATAAAAAAAAAATACTTAAAGGTCATGGTAAGAAACGTCTTCAGATGATATAGTAGGAAAACATTATAATCCGCCATTTTCAGCTCTGTTTGTTTCATCAAAATAAACCAAATGTATTTCTTTAACTTTTTTGTTTGACCATTTGGTGACAGAAAACGAATGTCCTGAGCTTCGTATGAAAAACTCCTGTGTTGAAACACAATGGAAATATGTCTCGGGAAATATATATAACGTCTGGCAGACGTAATACCTAGTTCGCTTTCGTTACTGTAGCGTTAAACTGGTCATGCAAGCGCACACAGAGTTTTTCACTTTTATATATTAAGGAAAAATTTATGAATACTTGTTCAAAGATGTTGCCTGAAAAATTTTAAAAATGCCGAATAGTTGAAGACACAACAATGAAACATGATTTAAGATTTTAGTGGCTTCTCATCTCCATCTTTGTTGCTGAAAGGGTTAAGAATGAATAGAAGTAATTTAGAAACAAGAAAAATATATTTATTTTCTTAAGTATTGCTCGTATGATTTTTATTCGACTTTGAATCGAGATTATTAGCAGTTGCATGTAAATTTGGAAAATTATCAGATATACTTTATGACATTAAAAAGATCGTTTTAAAGTTTTGACTACGAGTTTACAGATGTAAAGAAGAAATATAAGACGAATTCTTAATCCAATTGCCCTATTTCCATTTACTAATCCGAAAGGTCTTTAATTTAAAACTTTAAAGATTAGAACTTTAATGGCTTTCATTGTATACATTATGTAAGTACGGAACACGCTTTTGTATTTTATTAAAGACTCTCATTTATTGTCGCCGCGCATTCGAAAAACTACGCACTTCGTCATAACATATAGAGTTAAAGACACTGTAATTAATTCCTTAAAATATAGTAGCTGTTACAAAGATGAAAAAAGTCAGAGAGAGAAAACTATCAGAAAAATAAATAATCGTAAATTCTTTCGTTCATTTTCATTTTCAAAATGACAAAAATGGTAATAGAGCGCACTTCCGAAATTTAATAATGTAGTATTTTTATTATTTAAGTTTGGTTGTGAAATTATATATAGATACTTAACTTTAATCATGCTCAGACATGATTGAAGTGACGCAAAGAAAATTTTGTTACATATTTGGAACTAAATTGACGTAGAAATTTTAAGGCTTAGTATATTTTTTAACTAACAAAAAAAGTATGATTTTTATAATTAACTTCTGACATACGTTTTTCATAAAATTCAAGTTTATAAATCTTTTTATCTCTCAGTGAAAAATTTATTATCTATTTTTAAATTTGTTTTTCAAATCTGAGTAAGTTTTTCATAATTTTATTTTAAAGAGAGATAGGTAGTTTTAGCAATTTCCAGTTGAGCGTTCTTTACAATTCAATTTTTAGAGTTTGAATATTACTTTTGTGACGGATTTATTATTATATATTTATTTACTATCGACGTTAAAAGGGTTAAAAATGTTCGAAATTTGTAAATGTTCCTGTTCAAATATCTGAAGTTTCCGATTAATAAG
>NW_013666438.1:243676-257204 GCF_000517525.1 Limulus polyphemus
TATATATATATATATATATATATATATATTCAAGATTCAGAAACACACAGGGTAAAAAGTAATATTTATCTAATCCTATGATTATGAAGCGACTAAATTAGATAAACCTTACAGACAATAATGACAGAATTATTTTGAAGATACTTTAATACTTTCTGAACATTTTACCTTAAAATAAGTTTTCTTAACTAGTAACAAAATTATTCCAGAGATCCACTTAAAACTATAAAACTTAGTTTAGGTTTGATATTTTACACAACTTAGAATATTTTGGAGTTTAAGAAAAAAATGTTTACATTGATTCATATTAATTTGTTTTCTTTTAAAAATTGTTGTAAATTAAGAACATAAATTAACGATTTTGTTATTTTATGAAGATTGCTATAATATTTCTTTTTCTGTGCCCCTCGGGCTATACGTGGTAATGGGACCTCCCAGGGAAGGTTCTGTATTTTCAGTTACCTCCTCTGGAATCTGAACATCTTCCCATGTGTTTCCTGTGCGTGGCGACTTGTGAAGGGGAGAAGAGGATCCTGGTGGTTGAGTGGTGTCTGGGGCATCGCAACACACCACTTTAGCCTTGAATTCCTGTAGACGGGTGGCTCCCAGGGTCAATCGGCTAGTCCCGTCGAGTTAGGGTCAACTGAGTACCAGTGTTGGGCATTTTCAACGGGTGTGGTGGACATTGTGTCTGATGGTGGTATTTGGGTATAGTGCTCATGAAACCCTGGAGTTGCTACAGTGTCCTTGTTTAACATTGTAGTGCGTCCCCTCGTAGGACTCCGTGATAGGTGGGGTCAGTGGGCACTGAATCTTTCTCTTTATATTGTGGATCCCCCAAATCCAAAAAAAAATCGAAAAACCTTCACTCATTGGTAAACAACCTCGCCTTGAAGACTCTGAACAGCAGTCTCTGCCACATTGTGCACCTGTACCTCGTTTCCTGATCCTGCATTCACTATCTGATAAATCTTCAGGGCAAATGTCTCCCCTTTTTAAACAGAAGGGATTAGAGGGGCTTGCTGGCTCTCCAAAGTCAGTTAAGAAGCTCCATTCTGGAGACATCTTGGTGGAACATCCACAGCTAAACACAGTGAACTTCTCCTGAATTACAAAGCCATTGGGAATATACCCATTGAGGTTATTCCACATGCTTCTTTAAATTCCTCACGAGGAGTCATTGTTGAGAGGGACTTGAAGAACATTCCCGAGTCAGAGATCCATCGCTGGTTTCTCCAGCAAGGAGTTTCAGCTGTTTGAAGGATCTCCACTCATCAAGATGAAATTATGTTGCTGACCACTGTTCTCATTTTGATGTTTTCATGTCTACCTGCCGTTGTTAAGGCAGGTTACTTGAATTGTAAGGTATGGCCATATATTCCCAACCCTCTCCAATGTTTCCAGTGCCAGCAGTTCAGTCATTCGAGGGCATCTTGTCGTGGTTCTATGACACGTGCTCATTGTGGTGGTAAGGATCACGACGCCTACGAGTGCGAACTGGAACCTCACTATGTTAATTGTAGTGGTTCCCACTCCTCTTGGTATTGTCCTAAGTGGGTGGAGGAGAAAGAGGTACAGCATTTGAAGACTGTTCACAACATTTCTTACACTGAGGCTCGGAGGCTATTGTTCCCTACTCCATCTCGGAGATATGCCACTGCACTCCACTGCACTGCTCCATCTGAGTCTTTTTCACATCATGTGAGGGTTCTTCTGCCCTCCAAGGATAACAGAGTTGACAAGTTTATGTCTACTCTAATCTCTGTTCACACTATTCCTTCCAGCAACAGCCTGGGTCCATCTCCTATGGCACCAGCCTCCAGTGTCTGCTCGGGTCCTTCTTATTTGGCCCTGAGATGCAGGACGATCATTCGATCATGTCCTCATCACTGGATTCCAAGTCTGATGACAGAGATCTGCCCACTCGACTAAGGGCAGGATCCATGAAGGTCAATAGATCTCCTTCTAATAAAGAAAAATGATGTGGTTGTAAACCAAAGAGTTCTACACCCAGTTCTCCTCCACCTACATAAAAATATACACTTTGATACAGTGAAACTGTCGAGGCTTTCGTTCTAATCTCGATGATATTAAGTCCTTGATCGATTCCTATGATCCCATGTGTCTTTCTTTACAGGAAACATTTCTGAAACTTGCCAATACTGTCACCTTGTTTGCAGTTTTCTTTGTACCAAATTGACAGGTTATGTGATGGACGAGTGCATGGAGAGGTGGTTTTTGCCTGTCGACCAGTGTGTTTTCTCCTTATCTGTGTCACTCGATACACCCTTGAAGGCTGTCGCCATCCGTGTTTCCTTGGGTCGTACTATCACTGTTTGTTCTCTCTACTTGTCTTCTGGAGAGACTTATGATCAATCAGACCTTGATGCTGTCGTTGAACAGTTGCTATCTCCTTTTTTAATCCTGGTAGACTTTACTGGACACAAACCCTTTCTGAGGTGGTACTGATATTGATGGGAAGGGTCGTTCCATAGAGTGTATGTTCTTGGATCACAAACTTTCTCTCTTCAATACTGGATCTTATGCTTATTTTCATGCACCTAGTCAGTCTTTCACTGCCATAAATCTCTCGATCTGCTCTCCTTCACTTTTCTCAGACAGTTGACAGTGACCCACGGGGTAGTGATAATTTTCCTCTCGTTTTAAGGGAGGTTTTAAGTGTCATGGTGGAAGTTGGACCAGGATGACTGGCCCTCTTTAACCACTCTCTCTTAATTTCATCCTGCCATTGTCTGTCTGCCATCAATAGACGACTGTGTGGTATCAGTGACTGACTGTCTCATCGAGGCAGCTGCTCATTTTATTCGTAGGACCTCGGCACCTTTTCCACAGTGTCCTCGTCCATGGTGGAGTCCTGCCCGCCAGGAGGCATGAAATGCTCAAAACGGGCCTAGAATACCTTCTGCCAGTACCTCTCTCTTTCTAACTGCATAGTGTATTAGCATGCCCGTGATCACACTCGGCAGGTTCGACATCAAAGCCAAAGGGAGTCTTGGATTAAGTTCACTACTAGCATCTCTTCTACCACCAGTTCCAAAACCATATGGAACAAGGTTCGGAAAGTCACTGGGAGGTATGCTTCCCATCCCCTTTCTATTTTGCTCGCCAGTGGCTAGGAAGTTGCTGATGTCCAGAGCATTGCTGATGCTCTCAGCCACAACTTTTCTCATGCATCTAGCACTTCTGTTTCTTCCCCTGCCTTCTTGGCCATCAAGTCTCTATGACTATAATCGCCTCTTCACACTGGTAGAACTCAAACTTGCTCTTCACTGGTCTGGCAGTACATTGGTCATACATGATGATGTTTACAATGAGATGCTGTGCCATCTCTCTTCCACCTCTCTTGCTCTTATTTTGGTGGTCTTTAACTGGATCTGACAGGAGTATGTTTTTCCTGATGTTTGGCACCAGGCTATCGTCCTCCTTTTCTCTAAACCTGGGAAAGATCCCAAGATTCCTTCTAATTATCATCCCATCACTTTGACTAGCTGTCTTTGTAAGGTCTTAGAGAGTATGGTTAATGCTTGTCTTGTTTGGTTCCTCGAATCATACATGCTCCTCTTGCCCACCCAGTGTGGGTTCCATCAACAGCACTCCACCATGGACCATCTGATTCCACTTGAAACGTCGATTAGGGAAGCCTTGCTCTTGTTTCTATGTTCTTTGATCTTGAGAAGGCTTATGGCACTATGTGGACATATGGAATTTTGGAGGACCTCCACTCCTATGAGTTGCATGGCCATTATCCAATTTTTATTCCCATTCCTTTCCACAGGAATTTGGAGTCCCTCAGGGCTGTGTCTTGAGTGTCACACTTTTATAGTGTCAAAATTAATGCTATCTACACACCTTCCTCCAACTGTTGACAAGGGGCTCTATGTTGATAATTTTTACATCTCGTGTCGGTCCTTGAACATGAGGTTTATTGAGTGGCAGTTTCAGACTGCCCTCAGTCACTTGTTGACGTGGACCATTGCAAATGGTTTTACATTTCATTTTTCCAAAACCGTTTGCATGTATTTTTGCCGATACCGAGCTCCGTCTCCGGCGATATTGTTATTTGTGTGGTCTCTGAGGCAAAGTTCTTGGGGCTTATTTTTAACTGTAAGCTTATTTTCATTCCACACATCAAGCAGCTACGTGTCAAATGTACAAGGGCACTGAGCATCCTCTGTGCCCTCTCTTCCACCTCTTTGGGAGAAGATCAATGTTCTATGCTCAGGATCTATCATGCCCTGATTCGATCCAAACTGGACTAAGAGTCTTTGGTCTGGTTCTGTCAGGACCTGGCCTTGAAGATGCTAGACCCCATTCACCATCTGGGGCTTCGGCTCTGTACTGGGACTTTTCACACTTCTCCAGTCCAGAGTTTGTACACTGAGTCCCACAAACCACTTTATCACCTCCATCGTTTGTAACTTCCTCTACAATATGCTACCAGGCTTCAATCCTTACCACAGCATCCCACCTGGGATTGTGTCTTTCTTCCTCAGACATTGGATGACGTTTCTGTCCAATGATCAGCCCATCCCACCATGGCTTATTATCATCCCCGCCTATGACCTTCTTTGAGTCATCTGAGGAAGGCAGTTACTCCCGACTGGAAGTATCGTCTTCTCTTTGCTGAACATCTTTCGAGCCATCCTTCTATTCCCATTTACACAGATGGTTCGAAATCGGATAACTCTGTAGGCTCTGCCATGGTTTGCCATAGCTCAGTAGTTGCTCGCAGGATCCCCTCTACAGTTTCTGTGTTCACTGCCGAGTTGTATACTGTTTCTCTTGCCCTGGATCACGTAGAAGCTATACAGTACAGCGATTGTACTATTTACACTGATTCGCTTAGCTCTCTACTGGTCCTGGAATCTCTTAACATTAGTCCTCACCCTGTTCTCGTCGATATTCATCCTCGACTGGTCAATTTTTCTCTATCTTCTGTTTCCATCCAGTTTTTCTGGATACCTGGCCACGTCAGTATTCGCGGGAACGAGCTCGCTGACCCTGCAGCTAAGTCCGTCTGCTCTGCCGCCGTCACAACCGTGCTTGTCCCATACATGGACTATTGTTCTGTATTCAAGGCGCGGCTTCGCGCCAATTGGCAGTCGATTTGGGGTGAGCAACGTCATAACAAGCTTTTCTAGACCAAACCTTCTGTTGCTCTTTGGTCGTCTTGCTTCCGTAAGGATCGGAAGGGGGAAGTTATCCTGGCTAGGCTACGCATTGCTAACAGTTTTTTAACTCATCGTTTTCTTTTATCTGGGCCCCCCAGTTGTACAGCGGTATGTCTGCGGATTTACAACGCTAGAATCCGGGTTTCGATACCCGTGGTGGGCAGAGCACAGATAGCCCTTGTGTAGCTTTGTGCATAATTAAAAACAAACAAACTTTTATCTGGTATTGACCCCCCAATGTGTAGCCTTTATGATAGTCAAGTCACAGTAGCTCACATCTTACTGTCATGCCGTCGTTACGACCATGAGCGGCGGCACCATTGTAGAATGATGTTTTGTACGGGTTTACTCCTGACGTTGGACAGTGTAATTGCCGATGGTGACACTGTCCAACTTGATTGTATTTGCAATTTTTTAAGAACAATTAGCCTTTTTAATTCTATTTAATTATTTTATCTGTTATTTGGACATACTTTGATTTTCACTTAATTTATTTTTACATTTTACTACAATTTACTTTTACTGTTTTTACCGGTTGTTTGGCGCAGATAGCCTAGTTGCTTTGCGCCATAAAACACCAAACAACCTTTTTCTGTGTCTGTTGACGTTCTACCAGCTTTGCTGTCACTTCTGTTGTTTTTCTTCTTCCTTCCTTTTTAATGTAAGTAAAAGCGTAAAACGACGTTTTGAAATGTGGAAAGTCCATTGATATTGATAATGACAATATAACCTGCTGATGAGTTATCATAAATTTCGATTAAAAAACGTGTGCAAAATATATGTAAAATATCGATTTAATAATGATCGTTTAACGTGATTCGTTAAAAGCCAATGATTACAGGTCGGCTGCAGCGTACATCTGATATAAAACAGGCTTGAAACATTGTGTATTTGTAGCTTTAAAAAAAGAAAAGATATGTGGAGATTGTAACGTTATAACCAAGTTTTATTATTAGACTAAAAAACAACTTTGAATTCAGAAGGAAAACTTACTAATAAAAAAACATGAATATGTGTATGTATGTATGTATCTTCACAGATCAACAAAATCCCAGATCAGCCAACTCGATCGATAACAGAATTGATAAAAAACAAGAATTCGAATATAAGTACAGGCTAATGGCACTTATATCAGGAACAAATTTTAAATTTAATTCGATAAGGGAGTGTTTATTGTTTATTTGTAATTAAGCACAAAGCTACACAATGGGCTATCTGTGCTCTGCCCACCATGGGTATCGAAACCCGGGTTTTAGCGTTGTAAGTCTGCAGACATACCGCTGTGCCACTGGGGGGCGATAAGGAAATGAATGTAGTTGTTTTATCTTGTAGCTATTTCAAGGTCTTCGTCGTTATAAAAAAACTGTAGAAATTTATTAGTTTAGATATTTTACTATTTAGTTAAAGATAACTTTATACTTTAGATAGATTTTCGTAAAAGTATTGCTATAAAAACCAATGAAGATCCGGATATACACTGTCGTTACAAATAGTGATAATAATTTTTTCTGTTGTTAATTGTTCAATATCATCTATGATAGTTTTAATTTAATTAACTTGGGAAACAAAAGCGTTGTTTTTAAAATTGTCTTAAGAACCAGCCAAACAAACATAGTTATAAAGCTTACACTCAGAGGAGTAAAAATGAATAAAATGCTTAATTCAACAAGTCACATGAAAGAAATTAAAGTGTATAAATAAAAGGTTTATTTTGTGTTGTCTTCTTAGATAATCCGGAAATTTCGAGTGGAATATCATCATGGCACCATCGACTGCTTCACAAGGCTTATCAACGTCCCAGATAAACCACTGAGATTAAAATTTTCAGAGATTAATTGAAAAGGCTTTTTATATACGATTCTCAGATCTTTACAAGGGGATCTAGAAACAAAACAACTGATATGTTGTATACATTATTATATATGTACTTTGATCTAGACAAGCTTATTTAACTGTAAGAGATTTATACTGTGATTCTAGAATTTTACATATCAAAGGTATTTGTTACCAAATTTTATGCTTTCTTATTCTTATTTTACTCATGTGATACAAGATTGTTCGTTTTACCTATGATTGATCAAATGGAAATATATTTTTTAACCGTGATTAGATTTGTTGTTTGACATTTATTAAGTATGTAAATGCAACCAAAGTACGTTTATCCGCACTCTGATACTTACCTTGTATATAAGGAAGAAATATGCTTCGTTCACACGTATAGAAAATAACAACTAAAATCTATTTGTTAGCAAAGCAATTACATATAGTCTAAAACTGATTAACAGTATAACATATTAAACTAGTTAAACTTTTTTTTGCATCAGTAATTTATGTTTTATCACGATTCATTATTATTTCCCCTATTAATTAATTTATCGAACAACCTTATCAGCCATAATGTACCATCTCCCGGGAGGGGGGGTCAGCGGTAACTTTACGGACTTACAACGCAAAACCCTGCGTTCGATTCTCCACCACATACAGAGAGCAGGAAGACCAGGCAATAGTACATAACATAATCAAGAAGAATGTTTATCTTGAAATGAGGGCAACAGTGTATGGGTTCATGAAGATAAGGTTTTCAGCCATACCTTCTTTTCAATCGTTGCATACCTCAAGCAGCTGGAGAGTGATACTAGTATTTATACTATTTCATAAAAGATATACCGATGAACTCGCCAGACGTAGCACTTAATGATCTTTTATAAACAGGCTGTTGAACTGGACTATAGGAAATCATCGTCCTCGTATAGTATGGATTACTGAAAGCTAACAGGGAGGCGTGGTTCGATTTGGGCATGATAGCCTAATGACAGAGCTTTTTGCAATAGAAACTATACTGAAGAGCTGTTGCCAAGGCGATATGCACTGTGACGATGTGACGAGGCTTCAAAATAATTTTAATATAACATGTTTTATCTTTGTACTAGTGACCTTTAATTACGTTTATTCGCAAACATAGCATGAATATATCATATCTTTTCGCTCTATATCAGTGTTATTTATTAGGATGTTAAAAAAGAATATATATATATATATATATATGAAAGAAAGATACACGAGCTACACTTATAGCATAAATAATATACAACAACACACACATTGATGTTAATGTCATACAATAATGATTATCAACGATATAAAAACAAGAGGAGGTCATTGGTGACTGGAGGTGAAAATGTTAATACCTGCAGAATAACTGAGCCGAAATATTACTCAACTAAATGTTATAAATAATTATGATTTGAGACAAGTGGATATTTGATAAAGACGAGAAAATAATTTACTGAAAATGTGTTTATGCTGGAATTGTCAAAAAATTTAGTTTAAAGATAAGTCTAGTGTCGAAGCTTTCATGCTTGCATTTGTCGTAGGGGCGTATTGTAATACTAAATTAGTCCCATGGCGATCTGGGAAGTTGAAGTGTTCAGATACTGGGAGTATGCCCCCCCCCCCCAGTGGCACAGCGGTATGTCTGCTGACTTAGAATGCTAGAAACCGGGTTTCGATACCCGTGGTGGGCAGAGCATAGATAGCCCATTGTGTAGCTTTGTGCTAAACTTCAACACAAACAAACAAATGTGTATGGGTAAGTTATCACTAATATACAGTTTGTTACGTTTAATGTAGATAGTACCATATGTGATGCGTAGATCAGTGGTTTAGTTGCGAACAAATCGAAGGCGTTCTCGAAACATATCACCAACCAGTGTATGTTATCACTAATATACAGTTTGTTGCATTTAATGTAGGTAATATCATATGTGATGCGTAGGATGGTGCGGGCGACCTTTTATATAGAACTCAATATAATCGTGTATGTGAAACATAAAGCTGAACCACGTGGTCGAGTTCTGAGCGTTTGTTCGAATGTAGGCCCTTCAGTTTGCAATTAGAAATACTAAGTAGTTCATGTTACTTTTGAAAGGAATTAAAGGGAAAATATTAAGAAAATTAACTGTGTTGGAGTTATGCAAATTTTTCTATGTAATGGATTGTATGACAGAACGAGGGGATTTCTGTTACTATAACAATCATAACTTCAAAATCCAGAAGAAATCTTTACTAAAGCGCACGTTTCGCTCTCCGCCATTCTCAAGTGTTAAATGTCTACATTTTTTTCTTTATGAATTACAGGGGCATTCAGGTTTACCAGTTTTAGGCATGCAATTACCATGGGCATTCAGGTTTACAAGTTTTAGGCATGCAATTACCAAGGGCATTCAGGTTTATAAGTTTTAGGCATGCAACTACCTAATCAAACTAATCTGTATGTCCAAAGCGTTTTTCAATCGCTAATTCCAATCGCTAATTTCAATATATAATTTAAATACAGCACTCAAGTAATCAATGTTTTACAAAAGATTATATTTTTACTAAGGACATTTAATTTTTGTATACTATTCTACCACACAATGATAGGCGAAACGAACTTAAATATTTTCTTACTAAAAGAAGACGCTTATCCTTCCATTCTTATAATAATCCGGATCGTTCCGGGTCAAAAAGACCCAGTGCAATTTCTAAAGAATTGAAAGAAACTTGATTTGATAAAATATTATTTTCTTCAGATATCTTTTATGTCAAATATTAGAGATTAATGGCTCATTATAATAAACTCAAATATATATTTAGTTGCATTGTAATGTTATGTAATGATAGTAAAATACACTGACATCCGGGCCCGGTATGGCCAGGTGCTTAAGGCACTCGACTCGCAATCTGCGGTTCGCGGGTTCGAATCCCCGTCCCACCAAACATGCTCCCCCTTTTCAGCCGTGGGGCGTTATAATGTGACAGTCAATCTCACTATTCGTTGGTAAAAGAGTAGCCCAAGAGTTGGCGGTGGGTGATGATGACTAGCTGCCTTCCCTCTAGTCTTACACTGCTAAATTAGGGACGGCTAGCTCAGATAGCCCTATTGTAGCTTTGCGCGAAATTCAAAACAAACAAACAAACACTGACACCCATCTGACACCATCCTTATTAAATTGAAAATGCTATCCTAAAAGGGCGTTTCTTAAGTATAAGATGTCTATAGGTTGAGAACACTAACAACAATTCTAAAACTAAGGAAGTGACAATTTTGGATAGATGATAAAACTACACTGATCACATAATGATTAAAGACGATCCCAACCAATCACTACAGACCAACAGTTCTTCCTTACCACCCATTAAATATAACTGCAGAACTGTGTAACACAATTTTAATTTGCTATCGAGAGACAACACTTCAGATAAATACTTACTATTGTTCCTTTGATTTCTTTTGAAATACTGTTTAGTTTGTTTTAAAATACAAACTGTAGTGCTTACATCCGATCAAATGTACGGAAAACGATTCTTTATTTTTCGTATGCAAATATATATCTCTGATCTCAAGACTGTTCCCAGCTCAACATAAACGACCAATTCACCCGCACCTCGGAATGTACCACACATAGCATTCCCTTCGTAAACTGTAGAAAAAACAACAACAAACTTTTCACAAACAAGACCAGACGTGGGTTAGGTGGTAGGTATCGAGAACACTTTCAACAGGCACCAGTAACCACCCACTCCCTAAACAGTTATATTTCTCAGAATACCAAGGGATAAGAGATAATGCAACACTCCCCTACCCCAATTACAAATACCAGTGTGAAATCTTGGAAACTAGACTTATATTCAAGCGAAATTTTCTTTCATCTCATGACATAAACGAAAAATCTATTTTAAACAGTTTAAGCAGCTCTTCACTAACTCAGCGATAAGCTTGAGGGCTTATTACGCTTGCAGATAGCTTATTGTGAAGCTTTTTGCTTAATTACAGATGAAACGTTTTAAGAAAAATATTTTCTCTTATGCTCTAGATGTTTAGTTTGTCCTATTTCTTATTTGACTCAAATTCGGATTTTATTTATTTATGTAGTTTTAGGCTAAGTGTTTCTTTAATCATTACGTTTTCCTCCTCAAGTCAGCACTGATTACCAATTGCTTGTATTTCCTTGATTATAACTGGCGTATAATGTTAGCATCCGTGCAATAATGTACGTTTTATTTCGAATTTTTTATACTGTCTTTATACGCTCAGATTATTTGTTTATAGGTACGTGTTGCCTAAACTAAACCTGATATAAAACATACATGTATATCAATATGTAGTTAAAAGTTTTAATAAACTAAGGTTTTGATCTGACGCGTGGATATTAAAAACAATTAAGTCGGTAATTTCAATACCATAGGAACAAGGTAAGTTTGATGAGAACTTTGGTACTTGTTTACATGAATTAAAATATAGTATAAGATCACGAAATGAATTGTCTTAAGTCGCTTTCTTTTGAAGTTTTGAAATTGATCCACTAATTGGAGATGTACTTTCCCATCCTTTGAAATCTTATAAATTGGATTCTAATGCTCAAAATTCCTATTACATTTTTAAAGAGTCATATTGTTAACTAGTGATGAGACTAGAACACAGTTATCTTTAATTTCTTATTTGTTAAAAAATATGAAAGGCAAACAGAAAAAAAAAACAGAAAATAATGATAATTTATTTAATTTTCTTTAATGTACGTCACGAAACATTTGTAGGTGAAAATTCACGATTAAATTGTACAATTCTATTTCCAAGTATTTAATTTCAGCTTTAAAATCTAATGTCTACTTAAAGAAAGTAATGCAAAGTCCGTCTTACATCATCGTAGTGATATATTTCAAGTCTGAAACAACTAAATATGAGAGCTGTTAGTAACCTAATTGTTGGCATACTGGGCCTTACGTAGCTGAATGGCTTCAAATTTCCGTTTTAATAATGACACGTTGGCTACCATGTGATCCACCGTTATGGACCGTGTGACACATCGATGGGTCACAGACAATTTTATTTCAAAGCCAAATTTCTCTTGTGGATATGAGTTTGGGACAGTATGACTTCTTCGGCCTCACCACCTCTTGAGTGTTTAATTCTATTAATACTTAATTCATTAATACTAGCCCCCCAAGTGGCACAGCGGCATGTCTGCGAACTTACAACGCTAGAATCCGGTTTTCGATACCCGTGGTGGGCAGAGCACAGGTAGCCCATTGTGTAGCTTTGTGCTTAATTACAAACAAACATTAATACTACTGGTGGCAGCAAACGTGTTAAGAAATTAAAATGAATTTATCTGTAAAAGTAATTTCCTTCAATAAAAAAGTATACTCGTTTATACGTCTTTCTATATAAAACTACTATTTTTATCAAACACGCATTTTTGAGTCTTAGTATTTGTTCAACGAACCGGAAACCCATACGCTACGTTCACTTTTGTGTATATTACCATCTCATAAATAGCTTGTAACAATTGTTTCTAAATATGAGAACTGTTGGTGACCTAATTGTTAGCGTACTGGGCCTTATGTAGCTGAATGCGCTTCACATTTCCGCTGAATTGCGTTTTGAATATGAAAATTCATCCCATAGAATGTAGATGTTGTTTACCAGTTAATCCCCGTTTAGTCATCAGTCTCAAATCATAGATAACTATTCACGGATCTTAGAGGTCACTGACCTGGACCGTGTTGAAAATATGAAATATAACTTTGGTGTTGTGGAACATGGAAATGTAGTAAATTTTTTGTTTGTTTGTGTTTAAGAGCAAAACGTTTGTTTGTTGAATTTTGCACAAAGCTAACTCAATTGCTCCCTGCATTTGTCGTTCTTACTTTTGAAATGTCAGATTAGAGGGAAAGCAGCTGGTTAACACTACTTAACTCTAGGGCTATTCTTGGATTTTTACCTCTTGGTTATTATAAAAAAAAGGAAGTTATTTCAGATAATGTAGTGACCAAATATGATCTGTTTAGAATATTTAACATGGTTACTACTGTATTCAAAGTGAGCTTTCTTACATCAGAGGAATGATTTACTGAAAGTTCGTAACACTCAAGCACTATTATAATGCTAATTGAAATACTTAATACAATGTATAACTTTACTAAGAACATTCTTACAGATGATAAATATCGTAATTTTGTCGTTTTGTTTATACTATGTTAAAGAACGTCAATTTACGATAAAGTAAAAAAAAAAACATTAACCCCTTCAGCAGGGGCTCGGTCCATAGGACCGACCTCGTAACCATTTTGTGCTTGTTATAGTTTTCATGCTCTAAATTTTAAATTAGTAAGGGTATGCTAACGAAATTTGGCAGATTATCGGTTAACATTACAATACTTTCATACGTAAAATATAATTTTTTTATTAATTCTTAAGGTTTGCTAAGCAATGTTTTTTCTCATACCTTTTTTTCTTTTCACGTGTTACCTATCCAACATGCAAAGTAATTTTTTTATGCATCAGAAAATTTTCA
>NW_013666438.1:258204-264575 GCF_000517525.1 Limulus polyphemus
ATGAAACTTAATTTTCTTAAAACATAGAAGCAAACAATTATCTCTTCTAGTTTCGACCTTTGTACTCAGTTGCTTCTTGATGTAGATTGCTAAGCTTTTTGTAATTTTGCACGTGGAGGATATGAAATGAAATATTCTTATATATACAGTTGAATAACCAAAATATCATAAATTTATATATGGATACCGTAGAATCCCACTATAATTTATCAAGCTTAGTAACTAAGCTGTATTTCGGCCAGATGGCTAGGATGCTCGACTCCCAATTTGAAGGTCGCGGGTTCGAATCCCTGTCCCACCAAACATGCTTGCCCTTTCAGCCGTGGGGGGGGGCGTTATAATGTGATGGTCAATTCCGCTATTTATTGGTAAAAGAGTATCCCAAGAGTGGGTGGTAATGAAAAGCTTCCTTACCTCTAGTATTGCAATGTAAAATTAGGAATGGTTAGTGCAGATAGCTCTCATTTAGCTTTGCGCGAAATTCCAAACAAAGCTGTATTTTGGTCTGAAAAATATGAAATTTGGAGTAGACAAAGTACACACAACCCACTTGTTTCAAATAATGGTTCGGAAGAATGGGAGGGCCTCCCAACATTTTATAATGGCTGAGAAAACCATTAAGGGGACATTCTGAGCTGTCAATTGGTTATTCATATGTCATATACTGAATAAAGTGTATATAATATATTGTGTATACAATTGTTTAGGATGACTGGTTGTCAGATTACTTATCAACTTACGTGTGTTTTATAGCAAAGCCATATCGGACTATGGTCACCAAGGGGAACCGACCCCCTGAGTTTAGCATTGTAAATCTACAGACTTACCGCTGGCCTACCGGCTGAATTACTTACAACTTCACAAATAAAACATAAGTTTGAGTGAGATGTTTGATTACAAGTATAAATACATTTATATTATTTTAATCATTGCGTCTTGCTGATCATACCAACATATGTAAGATACAGCTTAAGTTAAACAAGTTGCTTCGATAATCAAATAAGAATTTATAAAAAGTATATATACATATATATGAATATACCGTTCATTTAATTAAACCAGTGCTCTTGCAGACATTAAAATTAATTACTTAACTTCTTAATTAATGGCAAAAATGTAGATTAAACAAGTCATGGTATTGATTTTAAAACATCTTTTCTCTAAGACTTCAGGCAATTGAATTTAAGAAAACATCAACCGGGTATTTAATATTCATACTTGTATATCTGGCTCTGAGCCACATTTCATTTTCTTCAGCTATAGTTGCATGTCCGACGTAATTTGTAATTACATGTTAACTGGATGTATTTCATTTTATTTTGTTTACTAAAACATGTGTTATACTTAAGTTAAACAAAGATATATAACATGCGGCAGGTTTAATATGTTACTGATATTTCATATTAAGTTGATTAGTGAAATAAGTCGACCGTATGGTAGACATGAAGTATAACACGCTTTAGTTAGAATATACTTTGATATAAGAACAGTTCAACAGTTTAGTGGTAAACACTCTAGACATTCGCCATTTTACAGAATCATAAGCATATTCCATATACCCTTTCTTTAACCATATTAAACCCTTTCAATTAAGTTTATGGTCATGAAAGATTTAGAAAGTCCGAGACGTTAACCGTAAGATGACGTTTTTATAATAACACATTGCTAAATTCTTCTTATTGTACACCAAGAGGTCGAGAGAAAACCCATTTTTGTTTATTTGATACACACTCAAAAGTTAAATTTTTCAGTGAACCTAAAAGCATATCTCTCTATCATGCACATTTTAACATAGACACTTAGATTATAAACAAAATATGCGGACATATGAAATGACTTTATACTTTAAATTTAAACAACTAAATTCACATTTAGTTAATTAAAAAGAAAACATATAAGAAGCAATTATATTAATTTTCATCATTCCAGTTGGATTTATGGTAACTAATCCAACTAGGTTTACGATATTTAACGAACTAACAGAGATTCAAGTGAATTAAGGAGTGATAATCTGGGTGATATATTTCTATACGTACAATTTCATAAACTTTCATTAGAAAGACAGTTTATAACTGTTTATCTTCTTTGTGTTCATGTTTTAGTACATATACATATATATATATATATAATGTTTAGACCAGACATTCTACACTTATTTAATTGGAAAATTTTGCTCATTTAAAAGTTTTGCCTTCGTGGTATGCTATAAACTTAATTAAACTGTGCACACTTCGTTGTTAATGAAAATCTGTATTATTTTCTGTAGAAATTATTAATCGAGAAACATCGTATGAAATAATGGAAGATATTTGTTATTTATTTGGGCGTGAAAATAGCTTAGTTTTTTATGTACAAATAATCGAATGTAACTTCTGCCACTATATATTGGTCTTATATATTATAACAAGTGGGAAAATATTTAAAAAAATTAAATGTAGGAATGTGTGCAACAAAAAGTGAGGAAACAAGGTAGGAATGGGCATGGTGTAATAAACTTCCCCTGTATGATCCCACAAGGGGGGGTGCCCAACATCCTGTCCATGCCTACTTCGTTTATTTTTTCTATCCTGTATACCACGAGCCAGGTGGACTAAACTTATCAAACCTAGTTATGCTTATCACACAATGACTAGAGGTTTCTGGAAATAGAATTATTGGAGGCAATACATGTAGTGTAAAATCTGTTTATACGACACCAGAAGAATCAGATATTCGTGTGGATCCATAACTTGTATATCTTTTTTCTTTAAAGCTTGCCCCTCCTTTTGCAATTGTATGAGAATGCAACAGAATTTCATACATTAGTTATTTAGGTGGATTAAAAGATAAAAAAATCCTGAGAGGTTTCTGTGTATCGACGTCATGGATTCGTTACAGTCTGTATAGAAGTAGAAGAATCATAGACATATTTTAGTACGTACTCATAAACTGTATAATATCATAAACACAGAAAAGAGAAGTAGGCACGGACCGGATGTTGGACACGCCCTCTTGTTGAGGGGTTGCTCCCATTCCTACACTTTCAATTTTCTTTTTCAATATTTTCCCACTTGTTCTTGGACTTTTTTTTCATTCAAGGTGACATGATCTTATGTACCATTCATTCACTTGTGTTGGTATCCTGTATGTATGCTATCAGTGTTGGTATGGCATGTATGTGGTGTGCATTCTCTTCACTTATGGTGCGTGTACGCATTGTGAGTGTGCAAGTGTGCTGTACATGTGATGGCACACACTATAGTGTATAATGTCATTTGGGTGATGTGTGCATATACTAAGGATTGATATAGTAGATAATTGATATAAATAACTACTTCATGCTAGGACTAGCACGTGGTCCTTGTGCTATTGTTCTATTTGGTGCACTTATACTATAACTATGGTAAGTTCAATAATGATAATCAATTAGTGAGATTGAGAAATTTGTGGTTTTGTGATTTTTTTTTGCATCTGCTGTGCTACTTTCTCCAGTGTTTCTCTAACTTGCAATTTTGTATGTAGTTTTTTTTATCACCAAAGGGTGTCTCTCAAATACGTTTGAATATATATTGTTCGGTTGGTAAAGGTGTATATAAATAAATAGTTTGTATTGCATGTACTGTGTATCCGACCCATTCCTACTATAAGTACAAGAGTACTTATGATAATTCACGCTTAATACTGCTGGGGTCTGTCAGTGTAGATCGCTACGTATACTTAATACTGCTGGGGTCTGTCAGTGTAGATCGCTACGTATACTTAATACTGCTGGGGTCTGTCAGTGTGGACAGCAACGCATACTTAATACTGCTGGGGTCTGTCAGTGTGAACCGCTACGTATACTTAATACTGCTGGGGTCTGTCAGTGTGGAGCGCTACGTATACTTAATACTTCTGGGGTCTGTCAGTGTGGACCCCTACGTATACTTAATACTGTTGGGGTCTGTCAGTGTAGACCGCTACGTATACTTAATACTGCTGGGGTCTGTCAGTGTGGACCCCTACGTATACTTAATACTGCTGGGGTCTGTCAGTGTGGACCCCTACGGATACTTAATACTGTTGGGGTCTGTCAGTGTGGACCGCTACGTATACTTAATACTGCTAGGGTCTGTCAGTGTGGACCACTACGTATTTTCGTAAATTACGTTTCCACCCAAATATATCAGTCGGTTCTTTAGTTTAAAAGTTATTTCAGGCAAAACATAAAATTATAGAATATGATGTACTTTGGTGACATTTTGCATCAAACTAAACAGTCTTCCTTATTGCATCAAACTGAATAAGGTTTAATAATGACATTTCTAGTATGACATTTTGTCTAGTTTCACACTTCTATAAATTCTGAAGTGAATACAATTCGTTCCATGACCAAAATCATTGTAGCTAGAAATATTACTGAGGAGCTAACGTAGCTGTTACTGAAAATGAGATTGATGATTAAAGTTATGATGATTTTTGAGGAATATTTTGAAGAGTATTTTTAAAAAAATAGATAAATGGAGTAGCTTCCTTCCAGCAAGAAACGACGGTAATCAACTGGGAGAAGATCATCTTCTGCCTTTGCAAAGAAACATCAGGCCTAAGTAGATATGCAAGAAGAAATGATACAGCAGCATTGACATTCAATTTATCTATACATTTAAGAAGAGCATTAGGGAGGAAAATAGAAAAGTACAAACAAAGAAAAACTGTATTGAAAGAAAATTGGAAGCATTTGAATTTTAATGAATTCCAATGTTTCTTCGGTGTGAAGGTGGGTGCTAGCTGGGGTTTATAAATCAAAGAGCGAAGTAATCGAATACCTTTGTAATAGGAAGAATAATATACCACAAGGAACGGCGCATAAAATACTTCAAGTTTCAAAATGATTTCGATTTCGTAATGCTGAAAAGCAAAGAGAAAGGAAAGCAAAAGGAACGCTGCATCATATATATAAAAAAAAGCACCTTCAATGAGTGGGTGCAGATACTTCAACAGTAATATGCACCATTCAAATATGGGACGATTTATGAGAGACTAGTCAAATTCCATATCAAACAATGTATTTAAACTAACCCGGAAAATATGGCAATAAAATGTGGGCTTTTTGTGATAGTAGTACGCCGTATATGTTAATATTATGTAAGTGCATACAAGAAGAGAAAAAAGGAAAATGAAACCAAGGGAATAGAAAGGGTTGTAGTAGACATGATCCAAGAGTTACAAAATGGTGGATGTTGTGTAACTTGACATGCGGTTAACAATAATTAATATAATAAAAAAAATAGAGTTGAACTGTCATCTAAAATGATCTTCGTAAAAAAATGTAACAAATTCTCAACTAAATTTACTTTCAGTGATTTTGCTGATTTAGCTTCAATATTGTGCAAATAAAAAAAATTAGTTGTGCTTCTAAGTGATATATAAAACCACCTAAAAACCTAACAACACTATGAAAGCCAAAAGGACCAATCATTCTGACGCAAACAAACAAATCTTAAGTTTTAATAATAATCCTTATTAGTTAATTAATCGTTCAAATGTGTTATAACGTCTGAGGAAACAAAAACCAACAGATAACGGAGACATTATAAGCATATTTTTGTAAACTAATTAATGTTTTTTTCTATCTACCTTAAAATGTAGAGGTATTCATAGCCTCTTTGAGGAAAGCCCCCTAGTGGTACATCGGTATGTCTGCGGACTTCCAACGCTAGAATCCGGGTTTCGATACCCGTGGTGGGCAGAACACAGATAGCCCATTGTGTAGCTTTGTGCTTAATTACAAACAAACAAACAAACTTTGAGAAAAATATTGATCTTTCAACTGGCGATTTCTTACGATTCATAACCGTTTAAGCAGTTAAATAATTCATTACATAAAACTATTCTATGTTTCACAATAAAAAGAAATTATGTTTTTAAAAGATTAAAGGATAAAATCGAATTTTCCTTGAAGTTTTCAGATCAAAATGATTTACTGATTAACTTCTATTTTCTTGTCGAAACTTAGAAAACAGTCTTTACTATGAAGTCCCCTTTTTTAAGGCCACTTAAGAAAGAAATACAATCTTATGTTGTTACAAAAAACTTTTCAAATAACTTGTCAATTGGGAAAAAGTTATGAAAAATGTCAGAGAACAATGTGAAAAATTAAATTTTCTTAACCACAGATACCAAACCAATGCTTTCATTCACCAGTAAGTTTCGTTCAATTGTGAATGACCTATAAAGAGTTAAATTAATTTTTCGTAACCACAGTTACCAAATTAATAGGGCCCGGCATGACCAGGTGGTTAGGGAGCTCGACTCGCAATCCGAGGGTCGCGGGTTCGAATCCCCGTCACACCAAACATGCTCGCCCTTTCAGCCGTGGGGACGTTATAATGTGACGGTCAATCACACTATTC
>NW_013666438.1:265186-269867 GCF_000517525.1 Limulus polyphemus
TGTAGCTTTGCGCGAAATTCAAAACAAACCAAACCAAATTTTTGCTATACAGGCAAATTCTGATGCCGTCTTTCAGAATTAAATTCAAATATGTTAAAAATTAGGCAGGTTATGGCCTAGTTGTTAGTGTTCCTGGACTGTAACTCTGAAAGTTCATGGTTTACGTCTCGATCTTTAAAAAATGTTTTCCGTACTTTGGATCCTTTGGGGAATTATAAGAACAACCCTCGAATCGCACTATTAAAAGTCAAATTAGAGCATTTCAAGAATTGGCGTTTAGTGCTCTTGATTAACTGCCTTTTCTATTTTTGGGTAGTTTCATAATGACGACTCTTCTAAGGTTTCATTGGACTTTTTTTTTTTGGCATAATCTGATCTCACTAAATATTCGACCGGCAATCTTATAACGCATAAAAGGTCCAGAAGTGTGGAGCGTGTTCTTGCAGCATCGGACCTGGAACCTTTCACCCTCTGATTCACAGTTCGTGTATGATAATCTCAAGTCCACGCCCAGCCTAGAGGTTTGGTTAAGAATGTTAAAAGTAAAAATTCTAACTCCTTAGTTGTCTCCCTCCTGTAATGGGGTTAGGTATGCGGAACATCAGTTGATGTTGAGAGAGATGAGAAAGTAGCTGATGATTGGTCAGTATCTAAGAGATTAAGGGATTGCAGCACTCTAAGTCGATAGGAAATAATTAGAGTGAGCGGTCAACTTTCTTCTTCAGCAGTATGGGGACAACAGGACTTCCGTATGGTTATGAAACGATGTAATCAAAATAAGTGTAGAAGGTCAGAGACTTGTTCGGCGTGGGCTTTAAAAAGATATATAAAATATAAGAGTTCACTGAAGAGAAAAAACAGGGAGGTGTGAAAGAGGTCGAATAAATCGAAAAGAGGCAAAGGAAGAAAGAAATGCTGCCTAGTTCTGAATCTATGTGTTGTTGATTATAGAAATAAGCAGCGATTTGCTAGGTATATCAGAATGAGTCAGTTCCTGATAGGAACAAGTAAACTTGAAGGGAATTGAAATACAAGTATAGCATGATTACAACAAAGTAGCAGTCCACAACAAAGTGGTAATAGAAGTGAGATTCATCAATTCCTTAGGAAACGAAACCTAACAACGGAAGAAGAGTTTGAAGCTGGAAACACATCAATAAAAGCCGAGAAGGAAAGTAATTAGAAGTCGGGAAACAGCGTAGGTTTCCCATTTTTTGTTCTTATCTTGTTTGTTTTGTGTTCGACAGTGGTTTAGGTAATTTTTACTGGTTGTAAATTGTGTGGATCATTGTTTAAGAATAGAGTATTAGTATTGGCATGGATTAGAATAAGAAAAATCATTAACAAAAAGTCAGTTGGTAAATAAATGTAGAGAAATGGGTACAACATGTAATATCAATGAAAAAAAAAAGATTAGGTCCGTGAAGTTTCAATTGAGACGAGAGTCACAATAAATGATTTTTCTAACCGTAAGGTGAGTGAAAATATGGGAACTGTGAGTGGTGTTTGCGAAGGTTATCAAGTGAAACGGTGGGAACTGTGAGTGGTGTTTGCGAAGGTTATCAAGTGAAACGGTGGGAAGCTGAAATTGCATATGAAAAAAATAAACAGATTAGAGATAGAGTTAGAACAGAGGCATACGTGGAAGATAAATTCAGGCGATAGCGATGACATGAATGAAAGAAGCACCTATGTGCAGTTGCCTGAATATTAGAAAAACAGTATAGATACATTTTTATGTGCTTTCAAAAAATAGTAAGAAGAGAAGAATGGTAGCCACAGGATATGTTGAGGAAAATACTTAATGCCAGTAAATTTGGGAGTGTAGAAGAATTAAAGTAATTACCAGTAACATTGTGTGTGCAGAAGAATTAAAGTAAATTACTAGTAACATTGGGAGTGCAGAAGAATTAAAGTAATTACCAGTAACATTGTGTGTGCAGAAGAATTAAAGTAATTATCAGTAACTTTGGGAGTCCAGAATAATTAAAGTAATTACCAGTAACATTGGGAGTGCAGAAGAATTAAAGTAAATTACCAGTAACATTGGGAGTGCAGAAGAATTAAAGTAAATTACTAGTAACATTGGGAGTGAAGAAGAATTAAAGTAATTACCAGTAACTTTGGAAGTGCACAATAATTAAAGTAATTATCAGTAACTTTGGAAGTGCACAATAATTAAAGTAATTATCAGTAACTTTGGGAGTGCAGAAGAATTAAAGTAATTATCAGTAACTTTGGGAGTGCAGAAGAATTAAAGTAATTATCAGTAACTTTGGGAGTGCAGAAGAATTAAAGTAATTATCAGTAACTTTGGGAGTGCAAACGAATTAAAGTAATTACCAGTAACATTGGGAGTGCAGAAGAATTAAAGTAAATTACTAGTAACATTGGGAGTGAAGAAGAATTAAAGTAATTACCAGTAACTTTGGGAGTCCAGAATAATTAAAGTATATTACATTAAAGTCAGCTATTATAGAGATGTATCAGTTAAGACCACCTACTTATCATAGAAAGTTCAGAGACCAGGGCCGCATTAACCGTGGCGCAGTGGCGCCAGGGCCCCAAACGGTGATGGGCCCCTACTGACGATCCGCACTGTCAGTTTAACTTTCGATAAATCTTCATATTTTATCTGTTATTTGTTCTATTCTTATTCAATACAGACTAGATCAATTTGACTGACCTCGTAACCACCGTAAAAAATACAAAAGAAATCAAAGTTACCATATTTTCTTTCTAGAATTACTTCAAATTTACACTAGATAGTTTAAAACTCCTTAACCTTATACAACTGTTTATAATTAAATTTTATTATCTTTTGGACCATTATTTTTTTAAATTTCCGCCATTAGAAGTGCCAAAAATATGCGGTAACAGGAAGCAAATCTTACACTAACCAAGTTACATAAAGATCGTGCTATTCTTGAGCTGTTAGTCCTAGCGAGTGTACCTCGTATAAAAATTTTATTATTGTTATCATTATATTTATTTATATTACCTAATTTAACCTTATATAGCCTAAAAGTTTCTAAGTTTTACCTTTTTGGTTACTTTTATAATAATAATAAATAAATACCGGTTGTTGACAAGTTACAAATGTGTTTGAAAATCGGCTTGCTGCATATAAAGCGACAGAAATGAAGTTTGTTTTTCTATCTAATTTCAAAAATGTAAATGAGACTGAAGTTTTTGCTGCAGCTAAAAGATTGGGAGACATATCGTCTCCAGATCTAGAAAGCTCTTTTCCCGATGAAATGGTACAGTTTGTGGAAGTTTTATAGTCGTTTACTTTTAATATATCATCCTTAAAAGTTAGATGCATTATGCCCCCCAGTGGCACAGCGGTACGTCTGCGGACTTACAACGCTAGAAACTGGGTTTCGATACCCGTGGTGGGCAGAGCACAGATAGCCCTTGTTACAGATTTGTGCATAATTAAAAACAAACAAACAAATAATAGATGCATTATATTCTAATTTACTTCGAATAATTATCCCATATTCTGTAATTAACTTAATATTTATTAATTATAAGTGTGCCAGGGCCCCAAACCACCTTAATGCGGACTTGTCAGAAAGTTAGAAAAAAAAAAGGGAAATTCAAAATTTAAGGAGTAATGAATAAATCTGCATGAGGTGCTAGTTAAATGGATCAAAGGATTTAACTGTACTGGAGACGCTGACAAGATTGTAAATTTGATGTTGCAAGACCACATTTTGAGAAACGTACCAATGAAAGTAGTAATGCGGTTAAAAGATAGGAAGCAAGCAAAACCACGCACGTGTGAGATTGGAGTAGGTATACTGCATATATTATCTAGGTCACGTGGTATGTAAAAGGATTGATTACTCCTGTACAGGCAAAGATAAAAGCTTTTTAGAAGTTGATAAAAATCTAGAACAAAGAAAGGAGTTAGTTTTTTTTTCCCTAGGATGGTAGGATATTACAGGAAGTTTGTGGAAATAGCAACCCCACTTACAGAATTAGCCTGTAAATCATGACCGAAATGTGTCGTGTGGGATGAAGAGTGAGGCCAGTGAGAAGGCTTGTAGAAAATAAAATAGTTACTGTAAAGAAAGAAAAAAAAAGAGCTATGAACAGACATTAGCCACCATTGTGGAAACTGATGCGTCCAATACAGTTATAGGGGTAGTGGTGAATCAGATAGGTGGCAGTCCCATGGAAAAATCCATTGGAATATTTAAGCTAGAATTTACTAGCACAATAAATCTTTAGCTACCAATGAAAAAAGTATTTGGCAATCGTGTGGTGTCTTAAAAGATTAAGACCCTTTCTATTAGGCAAAACTTTTTCAGGGAAAAGGAACATCACAGAGTGAAGAATAAAAACAGAAACTTGCTGTAAAGGAGACTTTTACTACAAGAGTTTAGTTTTACACTATGTTATATACTGGCCATCGAAATGCTGACGCCCTCTTGTGCTTAAGTTACTCATATAGGCCTGTGACCTTGCTTTGATTAAAACTAATATGTATTGTATATAGATATGAAATTTAAAGTCCATCCCGATGTTATGCGTGAATGTCTGGTTATGCAAGTCAACTTAAGAGTATGAATTTGTGAACTTACAGGCTTGAACTCTGAGCAATAAAGGTGGAACAGAGGAAATGAAGTGTATTTCCCGATTAACTGTCTTTGCATATATATATATATACATT
>NW_013666438.1:270949-272850 GCF_000517525.1 Limulus polyphemus
TTTAATTTTTTTATTGATATATATATATAAAAGACCGTGAAATGATTGATACATTGCTGTGATATATATATCTTTATATATAGAAAGAACAGAGTGTGAAGTTCTAAACTTTTAAGACGAAGATTGAGAACTGTAATATGAAAAGGGGAAAATGTGTTACGAAGTTAGGTGTACGGAACATCGGGTGGGGTTGAGAGAGGTAATACAGTGGCTGACTTTTGGTCAGTCCCTAAGGGATTACAGCATTCTAAGTTGTTAGGAAATTATAATAGAGTGTGGTCACCTTTCTTATTCGTTGTAATGAAGACAACAGGACCCTCTGTGATTATGAAATGTTATAATCAAAACAGATGTACGGGATTAAAAAGAAAGAGAGTTGTTAGCTTAGGTTTAAGAAAGATATATGAAATACAAGAGTCCAACGAAAATAAAGAAGACTAGGATATGTGAAAGAGGTAAAATAATCTACTTTTTCTTGATTATAGTAATATAATATATAGTATATAGTACAACATTAATTAAATTATACATTCACTGTTTACAGCTGAAAACGATGTTAAAGCTCAGATTGTTGAAAGATTCAATAGAACCTTGAAAACTAAAATGTTAAAATATTTTACTGCTTATAAAACAAATAAATGGATTTATGTTTTAGAGAAGTAAATAAAAAATATAATAATTCATATCATAGATCAATTAATATGACTCCAGTTGTAAAAATAACAATTAAAGTAAAGTATATAATAATCTATATAATGTAAAAAATAATTCCTACTGCTAGATATAAAGTTGGTGATAAGGTTAAAATTTCAAACCATAAAGCAACATTCAAAAAAAGGATACCTCCCTAAATTTACCGAGAAGTTATTCATTGTAACTGAAGTTTTACAAAGAGATCCTATAACTTATAAAATTAAAGATATGAATGATAAAAAAATTGAAAGAAGATTCTGTGAACCAGAATTAATACAATAAGAAAGATGAAATTTATAAGATTGAAGAAATAATTAGAAAAAAGGGGTGATAAAGTATTTATAAAACGGGTAGGATATCCTGATAAATTTAACTCTTGGGTTAATATTGTAAATACAATCTGAGGAGTCAGTTTTCTAATAATCGATATTTCATGGTTCCAAGTAAAACGTTTTATACCATCATGATGGGTTAGTATTGTAAATACAATCTGAGGAGTCAGTTTTCGAAGAATCGATATTTCATGGTTTCAAGTAAAACGTTTTATACCATCATAATGGGTTAATATTGTAAATACAATCTGAGGAGTCAGTTTTTGAATAATCGATATTTCATGGTTTCAAGTAAAACGTTTTATACCATCATGATGGGTTAGTATTGTAAATACAATCTGAGGAGTCAGTTTTCTAATAATCGATATTTCATGGTTCCAAGTAAAACGTTTTATACCATCATGGTATTCAACAGATTTTAACTTCTCGTAATATTCAATATATTTTTCCATATATTTTTCGTTTTTAATTTCCTTTATTTCATTTTCAGCTTGCAAATAATCACAGATCGTTTTATCAAAAAATAAATAATTTATATATTTCC
This sequence comes from Limulus polyphemus, assembly GCF_000517525.1. Classification (NCBI taxonomy): domain Eukaryota; kingdom Metazoa; phylum Arthropoda; class Merostomata; order Xiphosura; family Limulidae; genus Limulus; species Limulus polyphemus. The sequence continues at coordinate 272,519 of NW_013666438.1, forward strand.
CTTTATAGAAGATAAGAAAATGGGGAAACATGTCAATGGTATTTCGATTCTCTCATTAAAGTAGTTCGTTCTAAATTTTACCTTAGAATAAAGTTTCTTGCTTAGATTATAATATATCCAGGTATATCATCGAAGGCAGCCTATTTTTGGCATAAATAACAAAACTCTTGTGTCATCTCTTACTCTCGAATCTTACGTGTCTCGTAATTACTTTCAATTGTTTCAAACAGTTTTTCAAACTCATCAAAGCCCCAGTGGCACAGCGGTATGTCTGTGGACTTACAACGCAAGAAACCGGGTGGCGTATCACTAGGCGGGCAGGGCACGGACGG
>NW_013666438.1:272860-277100 GCF_000517525.1 Limulus polyphemus
ATTGTCTAGCTTTGTGCTTAATTCCAAACAAACTCATCAAAAGTAATTAGAATCTTTTTTGTTAATAAATGGAGGAAGATGAAAAAATCTTTCAATATATTTAATAAAAATAACCAAACCAAAGGTGGTTTTATATCTTGATGTAAAAATTGGGTTAGTTATCATTATCACGCAACTAAAAACGAAAAAGTAGAATGTGAATTTGGATCGAAAGTCGTTAAAACACATTTGGAAAAACGTAAGTAAATCTCCCTACGTGGAAAGAGATTAAATAGAACATAGAAATGCAGTATATGTAAGGATGAAAAATCACTTGATGATTTCCATAAAAACAAATATAAAAGGGATGATTATAATTTTGAATGTAAAAAGTGTGACAGTGATTATTATAATAAAACTAGAAATAAAATATATCAAAAAGTTGAATGTGAATGCGGGTTGCAAGTTGTTCAACCATATCTTGAAGAACACACACACACAAAAAAAACGTTTTGTACATATAAAAAGAACGAAGTAAACAATAGTTCTGTCTTCATAAAAAAGTTTTCCTTCATAAATAGAGCAAAAACTTCGATCTAAAACTAGAATATGATTGAAAGAATTCGCTAAAACAAAAAATGATATAGTGGATATTCTAAACTTGGGAAAGATGATTTAATAAAGTTTCTTATCGATAAGATTCAAAGAGAAATATTTGCTAGAAAATACAAGTTTGATAAAAATGTAATTGCTAAACCGAAAAAAAAAACCTGGGTAGAATCAAATAAAATGTGATGAATGTGAAATATATTAGAAGGCATCTTATAAGAAAACTCGTGTTGAAAGTCGTAAGAAAACAATACATAAAAATGAAGTTATTCAAGAACTAGAAACGAAGGATGATTGAAAACATAATTAATATGAATAATTATATTTATGTCAAAGAATTTTTGTTTAATATATAAAAATATTGTTCTTCCTAAAATTGATGAGATAAGGCAAGAAAGACGCCCCCCCCCAGTGGCACAGCGGTATGTCTACGGACTTACAACGCTAGAATCTGTGTTTCGATACCAGTGGTGGGCAGAGCACAGATAGCCCATTGTGTAGCTTTGTGCTTAATCACAAACAAACAAACAAACAAGAAAGGCAAGAAGAAACAGAAGAAATTTCTCTTCAAAACTAAAATTGAAATGATTCTAAAGTCGACTGATATGGAAGATTATTATAGAGATGTGGCTAAAAAAGTTTTAAGAGAAATGACTGAGTTTAAGGTACAGTGTTCTGGGGGGACCTTAGAAAGTATAAACAGTTTAGAACTTCGAATCGATAAATATGAGTCATTAATCTATAAATATGAGTCATTAAATGGTTCATCATATATTGAATTATCTAAAAAAGATACAAGACTAAAAAAGATGTGATGAATATCAAAATGTTTAATGTATTGTATATCAACATATTCAGGACGAGTTAATAATTATAACAAACCAGAACAACTGAACGATGTTAAAGAAGCACTCAAAGGAATTAATTGCCAAGTGTTTGTTCTATTTATAAAAGTGGAAAAAATTACACCAGAAAAATTACTCGCGAACAAACTTTATCAAAGGTCACACACTTGACAGAAATATTATACTAAAACTGATCACCAAGATCATCATATCTTTGTACACATCTACAGTAAAAAGACTCAAAAAGCGGCCATCTTTATAACGCTGGGCTATAAATATTCGTGATACGGTCTCGTAACAACTGCGTGCAGTTCGCTATTCAGGTGTGTTCCCTGAGGGAAAGATCCCAAATTACAGACATGCTTCAAATTCACAAGGAGCCAGAGCTTTCAATTACAGAAATTTACATCCTGCTTATCACAGAGAATGTAACAAATTTAAAGAAATCAAATAAGAATAGTAAAAATAATCACCGAATCATAAATTGAGTTTTCCGTTACTACCAAATATAATACTTCCCAAGCGACTAAGCCTGAACAACACCTGTTAGTTCATAAAAAGCAAGCAGACAAACAACTAGTGAAATTGAAGTTTCTCATAAAACTAAAATAAATCAGTAGATCACCTGCTCTGCTCACAGAACAACTCGCAAACACACACACACAATATATACTGTGTACTCCCCTGAAAAACGATTCTACAAAATAGTTAATTGTTTGAGTAAATTACTTTCAAATGTTTTTCCCAGTCAACATAACGATGTTAATTGATGTTATTAAAAAGAATAGTAGTATTTTATCTTCAAAACCCATAACTCTTCTCTTGGACGTTAGTTTCTCTTAGAAGTGCAAGCTGAATATCCTCCATTTCAATATCAAACACGACTTTACTTCCGAAAAGATTTATATTCAAGAGTTTGCTAAGAAAATAAAAGCTGATTTAATCTGTAAAACATGTAGTTATTCTTTATACATATATAACTACAGCTAAAAATAAAAATATTGTTGCTTGTTAAAACAAAACATTTCCATATGTGAATTAGATGTCACATCTGCTGACAATGAAACTGTCACTGTTGATATCTAGTCAGAGAACGGATCGAAACTGCCACTGTTGATATCTAGTCAGAGAACGGATCGAAACTGTCACTGTTGATATCTAGTCAGAGAACGGATCGAAACTGTCACTCTTGATATCTAGTCAGAGATCGGATCGAAACTGTCACTGTTGATATCTAGTCAGAGAACGGATCGAAACTGTCTCTATTGATATCTAGTCAGAGAACGGATCTAATGATATTTTGGCTGCTGTGTATTATTCTCCGAGCAACATGATCCGTTACGATCAATTCTCTCATGATTTTTTAGTACAGTATCATTGGAGATTTAAATAGTGAACATTTTGGAAGCAAATATATAAAATAATACCAAGGGCTGCAATCGAAAATATTAATCTTATTTCCACCTAATGATACGATCGATAAACTTTCAACTTCAATTGAATAACCATAGAGAACAAGGGACTTTACCAAAATTTAACAACTCTTTATATACAACGAGTAGACCCAATAGTTATAGAACATCTGTTTGCAGACTCTCTTTGGTAATTTTGTATAAATATTATACCAAACTGACATTTTTCCTCAGATTGGTCTTAACACTAAATTTAGACAAAATTAAAAAATGGTCTTAGATGAGCCAGACAGACGAATGACATTCTTACAGATTCAATTTTAATCTCCTAAATTTGCCCCTAGAAAAGTCGAACTAAGAAAAAAGTCAGTAGATCTGTGTTTTCTGATAGGATTTCAGTAAGATATTTTAGATAAAATTTAAATAAGAAGTGCCTTGTCACTAAATAATCTAATATATCCAGATAGCAGGGATACATTTGATTGTCCCTGAACATATGTTTTTCCCTATTGTTAATGGCAATCTGGATAAAAGTCAATAAAACTGAAAGCTTACAGACTGTAAGGTCCTTATATAGACCTTATAAAAAGGTAAATATAAAAAATGATATATTTAGTACATTTTAGTGACTTAGGAATAATCATATGTCGTTAGATTTTATAGAAATATAAAAATATTTGTCCTTTATAAGTACAAAAGTATTTGTTTGTTTGTTATGAATTTCGTGCAAAGCTACGCAACGGATATCTGCGCTAGCCATCCCTAATTTAGCAGTGTAAGACTAGATGGAAAGCAGCTAGTCATCCCACCCACCGCCAACTCTTGGGCTACTCTTTTACCAACGAATAGTGGGATTGACCGTCACATTATAACGCCCACCACGGCTGAAAGGGCGGACATGCTTGGTGTGACGGGGATTCGAACCCGCGACCCTCAGATTGCGAGTCGAGCACTCTAACCACCTTGCCATGCCGGGTCCTTTTTATTTGGTAACTGTGGTTACGAAAAATTAATTTAACTCTTTATAGGTCATTCACAATTGAACGAAACTTACTGGTGAATAAAAGCATTGGTTTGGTATCTGTGGTTAAGAAAATTTAATTTTACTCATTGTTCTCTGACATTTTTCATAACTTTTTCACAATTGACAAGTTATTTGGAAAGTTTTTGTAACAGCATAAGATTGTATTTCTTGCCTAAGTGGCCTTAAAAAAGGGGACTTTATAGTAATGACTGTTTTCTAAGTTTGACAAGAAAATAGAAGCCGGGCCGTAGAAAAATAAAACATAGGGATAGATCTGAACTACTTGTTTGGTTATTTTAATCTATATTAGAATTCTTCACATTAATATAGTACACGAAGGCACGAAACACAATCTTTGGTCCCACATATTT
>NW_013666438.1:278100-284523 GCF_000517525.1 Limulus polyphemus
TCTATGTAGAATTCTTCACATTAATATAGTACACGGAGGCACGAAACATAATTTTTGGTCCCCACATATTTAATCTATGTAGAATTCTTCACATTAATATAGTATACGAAGGCACGAAACATAATTTTTGGTCCCCACATATTTAAAACAATTTGTACAAACTAGCGATCGAAGGCTAGTTTATAACATCTTGCTGAAAATGTTCACTGATAACGATAACTTTCACAAAGTCAACAAAAAAAGGGTCCCCATTTTTCTATTTTGTGGTTGTTTTGAAACAAAAGGATTCATACGAAGATGAATCGAATTTCTTTAATCTAAGGTGCATTATAATTGATTCACTTCTTTCTCGAGTGCAATGGGAGTTAAAAAGTGCAAATGAAGGGGAGTCGAGTATTTTTAGTGGCTCATTAACTTTTTTAGATTTGTTTTTTTTCAAAGCTTTTAGTTTAATATCCAAATCCTCACTATCACTTTAAAATTGAACGACAAAAAAACATAAATGATAGGTCGATGAGCCACAATATATCTTGAATCGTGGTTATTTTTTGATTTTATGGGAGAAAAAAAAACGAAATAAAAGCTAATGCGGTGATAAAAAAAGTACATTATTTAAGATATTTTACTTTTAGTGGAACCATTCTTCACTAATGCTTTGGTCACACGTTTTGCGTGTTTCATGATGGATTCTTTACATAAATGTTAACAATGTTAATTGTTTTATGTCTTTAACTTAATTGTACGAAACGATTTGTAAAGTTTGTGTTTTTTTTATAAAATATTGAGATAACGAAAGTGGTTCTGTGTCAAAAATCGTATTTTATTGTGAAATAATGTAATTCGAGAATTTCAAAAAGATTACGTTGTAAGGAATAAAAATTAAATTCGATGGTTACGTTTAAACGTTTAATCAAATGTCTATAGTGGAAGAAGCCACAAGATTTAACTCTGTGGTTAAGTAACGGGCAATTCAAGCGCAAGAAATTAACGAATAAAAGAAAAGTAAGTTATGATTAATCCTTAATAAAGTTTTGTTTGTTTGTTGAATTTGGCGCAAAGCTCCTAGAGAGCTAGCCGTTATTAATTTATATGTGAGAAACTAGAGGGAAGGCAGCTAGTCTACACCACCCACCGCCAATTCGTGGGCTACTCTACTCGAATAGTTTGATTGACCGTCACTTTATAAGCTCCCCCACGGCCTAAAGGGCGAACATGTTCGGTGATGGAATTTGAACCCACGACGCGCATATTGACATTCAAGCACCCCCAAAACTAGGCCATATCAGGCCCCCTTAATAAATAACACGATACTTGAGTGATAACAGCACAATCTTACAAAAGGGTTAGTAATACAATTCGAAATTTAATGAATATTTCGTGTTAGGAAACCCGTTAATGAGGATATTTTGATGGGATATGGTTATGCTAATGCTACAGCTTGCAAAAGAACATAATTCATTTAGATGTTTCTGTATCTAAATGAATGCACTTTACATTCGCTTTGATTGTTTTCAAAAATGAATAAATAGTTATGACCTGCAATAATCATGCATTTCTAAACAAAAACTTGGCACATTGCCAATAGTCGGCTGTTTATTCAAGTGACTTTCCTCTTTCATGTCAGTACTAAAGCGTGGGTTTTCTTTCACCTCAAAAGTTATTTCTCAGCTTTTACTCTGTCCTATATAGATTAATTCAAGCACTCGTGGGTTGTAGTCAAAAATTACTAACTCGATTACAGTACAAGAATTTTTCCGTCACGAATGTGTGTCAACAAATATGTCCAGCAACTGGCCTAGATCATAGGGAGAGACGCCGCAACAAGCGGTAATTGCTGCAGACATCAGAGAGGAAAGCCTTCGATCGGTAAACTTGCTGAGGATACTGTGGAACAGTTTGGCAGAACTACGTGATTCACAGCCTAGACTACAGATGTTCGTTCGCAGCTGTACTGAGATAAAGACTACTGCAGAAGTTTAATGTCAAGCGAGGAGATATGCTCTGCTATCACAAATCAAGATTTCTCTTTCAATTCGGTGTTTTGTATTTAATATTTAGCTTTCCCAGCAGCTTAACCTCCGTTGTGAAGATAGGTGAGTTATTTCGATTCGATAAATAGTATAAAAAACGAATACTGCCTAAAAGTTAATGACGTAGTGACTAAACTAAGAAGAGGATAGTATTTTTCAATGTATGTTAAAATGAAATAATATATTACTAATTAATGCTGAGCGCCTTACTCATTGAACTTGGATTAGTAAACCATAAATAACAGTTTTTGCTTCTAGTAATAAATGGTTGGTTTCCACATATTTTGGAAGAATGAAATAATAGGGACGTAAACTAAACCTTTCCTTTGAGAGATTATTTTGTTCTGGGAACTTAAAATTGTATTTCTTTTTTTTACAACCGATTTTTCTTCTATAATAAAATCTTACGGCAATTCTTGATATTGAATATTCATTATGAAAACTAGTTTTTTTAAATGCTTTAAATAATTATAGCTAGCAACCTTAGTTTTACGTCGGAGTACTAAACACCGGAAATTGAACACCGTAATAAGACACGGTACGTATTATAAATGAGAAGAAATATTGTATTTTGACAGTAGATATATAAAGTAAATTGTCTATGTAAGAGAATTTCACTTTAAAACATGTTATAATGATGCCACTCTAACTACAGCGGTATATCTGCGGACTTACGACGCTAGAATCTGGGTTTCGATACTCGTGGTGGGCAGAGCACAGATAGCCCATTGTGTAGCTTTGTGCTTAATTACAAACAAACTAACTAACTACACGAGAAGACCGTATATATATTTGGTATTTTCATGCTATAGATTTCTTAACGTTCTTTCGTAACTGTTCCTTATTTGACATTACTGGAGAGAAGGTTGGCAACTAGTCAACAGCACCAGCCGCGCACACAAATACTCTGAAGCAAATATGCTGGATTGTCTGCCATTTTTGTAACTCAATCACAGCTGAAAGTGCGGACAATTTAAGGGCGGCATATCATGGGCTGGAACCATAGACCATCCGTACGCAGTCCAGCTTGTTGACCACTTGGTCATAACCATATATAACTGCTTGAATTTTGAAATAAATTGTCTTAAAAGTAATAAGTATATGTGCCCCTTTTACTAAACTTAATTTTTAATTTAAGGGAATCCTAAAAAAAACTTTATTCATCAGTAAACATCAAATTAAAATTTTATAAAAAAGACTTCTATGGTTCTTGTGAAAAAAAAGCTTCGAACATTTTTGAAATTGAAATTAGCTCGGGATATTCTTTGTATTAAACTATATTAATTTCCATTGTTAAAACGTGCAATGCTAGACAACTTGAGAAAAGTCTGTAAGTAAGTTTATATGATATAACAAATTAGGGTTATTTGTGTGATACTCTTTGTAAATCTAGGAAATACATTATATCTTTCTTTGCCCCCCCCCCCAGTGGCACATGTCTTTCTTAGATTTTAAGTCCCCCGCTGGGAAAGCGATAAGTCTAAAATCAGGGGTTCGATTCCCCTCGGTGGACACACACAGATAGCTCGACGTGACTTTGCTATAAGAAAGAACAACACACACACTTAGATTTGAAGCTTTTAATTTATTTATTTTTTCACAGAGCGAACCGTGCTCGGAATGACAGTAATCATTACAAGTAAGAACAGTATTTTATATTAGTTATATTCAATGCTGGTTTAAATTTAGTTTTGTTTTGTGTAGGTAGCTTGATTTGAGCAGAAGTTAGTGATGAGATTACAAAAAAAAAGTCATGTTATCTTATTTCAATAGAAACTTCAGCTAGAAGTGTTTCATTAAGAAAGGGCTCGTGTTTTTTTTTTTTTATATCACTATCAACCATACCATTGAATAATTTTCAATATCGTTGAAGCAATAAGATGCGCTCTTAACATGATTAAAAATGTGAGTAAGTGTATAGGTTACGATGATCAAAAACGTTTTCATAATCGGGCTTAGTTTTCTTTTAGTAAACTATACATAAATTTAAAGCTGCGTATGCCAGTGCATCACAAGAATTATAAAGCAGATTACTGTTTGAATTGGATAAAAGTCAGAGCAAAATAAAGACCAGATAGAAGAAGATTTTGAGTAGAAAGACAGGAAAATCTACCAATAACATGTTTAGCATACCAGACGAAACTTACTTTAAAACGTATAGAAGGGTTATAGAAGTATAACAAAATCTAGACATACTTTACTGGCGATGTTTAGAAATCGTGTAGGTTCAAGAAACAGATGAATTATACAAAAAATCCGATAACCCAAGTACTTTATAAGGTAAGATCTTCCTTCTTAAAAAGAGATTTGGGAATGTGGAAGAAAACCCCTTTGAAAAAGAAAAGTCTTGTTTCCGTAAACGCTCGATTGTTTTTGTTATAAAAATGTTTTATTAATTACGTTGTTTTGATTAAAAATAGCAGAAATACTGGAACTTCTAGAAATATGTTATCCAGAAAGCCAGTTAAAATAGATTATGATACATATTTTTTTTTATTTTCGTTGGTTGATGCTATTGCAGACGAACTTTCGCTTGCGTGTTCGTCCATGTTTATCCGTTAGTGTTTACGTTAAATGATTTTACCCTTATTAACGGTGTACTTTAAAAACTAGCTCATCATTTACTGCAAAGGTTTATTAACTTGTTTTGAGTCGGAAAACGTTACTTAGATAAACTGTTTTACAAAAAAAAAAAAAAAATGTTTTTAAACTTAGTTTTAGTTTTTGCATAACTAATGTAAATTTTGTAAACCTTATGCCAGTACTTATTAAATACAAGATTCCATAAAAGTGATGAAAATGCTGAGGCTCTTGAATATGTTAAACGATGCTGGAAGGGTTGTATTTACACATAAGTTAAACAGATATAATTCAAGACCATACTGAGTTTACTACAGGTGTATTTGGAAATCTACAATAGCAAAGAAAAAATGTTATGCTTTAGTCCAATAAAGATATTTGACTCCTACTTTTATTTTTTATTTGAAAAAAAAGCTTTGTTTGTTTTGTAGTTATGCACAAAGCTACAAAATGGGCTATCTGTGCTCTGCTCACCACGGGTATCGAAACCCGGTTTCTAGCGTTGTAAGTCCGCAGACATACCGCTGTGCCACTGGGGAGCTATAAGCATTGTTAATGGACCCGAAGGTCTCAGTAAAGAGACCGAAATATTGTCTACTCCTATACACTCCACATTGTTTACTCCTATACACTCCACGTAGAGTGTATAGAAGTAAACAATGTGGACTTATAGGAGTAGACAATGTTGAGTGTATAGGAGTAGACAATGTGGAGTGTATAGGAGTAGACAATGTAGAGTGTATAGAAGTAGACAATGTGGAGTGTATAGGAGTAGACAATGTAGAGTGTATAGGAGTAGACAATGTGTAGTGTATAGGAGTAGACAATGTGTAGTGTATAGGAGTAGACAATGTGTAGTGTATAGGAGTAGACAATGTGTAGTGTATAGGAGTAGACAATGTGTAGTGTATAGGAGTAGACAATGTGTAGTGTATAGGAATAGAAAATGTAGACTTATAGGAGTAGACAATGTAGAGTATATAGAAGTAAACAATGTGGACTTATAGGAGTAGAAAAATGTGGAGTGTATAGGAGTATACAATGTAGAGTGTATAGGAGTAGACAATGTGGATTGTATAGGAGAAGACAATGTGGAGTGTATAGGAGTAGACAATGTAGACTTATAGGAGTAGACAATGTGGAATGTATAGAAGTAGACAATGTGGAGTGTATAGGAGTAGACAATATTGTCTACTCCTATACACTCTACATTGTCTACTCCTATACACTCACATTGTCGAGTGTATAGGAGTAAGGAGTATACAATGTAACAATGTGGACTTATAGGAGTAGAAAAATGTGGAGTGTATGACAATGTAGACTTATAGGAGTAGACAATGTGGACTTATAGGAGTAGAAAAATGTGGAGTGTATAGGAGTAGACAATGTGGACTTATAGGAGTAGAAAAATGTGGAGTGTATAGGAGTATGAGTGTATAGGAGTATTACATTGTCTACTCCTATACACTCCACATTGTATACTCCTATACACTCCACATTGTATACTCCTATACACTCTACATTGTATACTCCTATACACTCCACATTTTTCTACTCCTATAAGTCCACATTGTTTACTTCTATACACTCTACATTGTCTACTCCTATACACTCTACATTGTCTACTCCTATACACTCCACATTGTCTTTTCCTATACACTCTACATTTTCTACTCCTATACACTACACATTGTCTACTTCTATACACTACACATTGTCTACTTCTATACACTACACATTGTCTACTCCTATACACTCCACATTGTCTACTCCTATACACTCCACATTGTCTACTCCTATACACTCCACATTG
>NW_013666438.1:285477-289576 GCF_000517525.1 Limulus polyphemus
CTACATTGTCTACTCCTATACACTCTACATTGTCTACTCCTATACACTCTACATTGTCTACTCCTATACACTCAACATTGTCTACTCCTATACACTCAACATTGTCTACTCCTATACACTCACATTGTCTACTCCTATACACTCCACATTGTATACTCCTATACACTCTACATTGTCTACTCCTATACACTCTACATTGTATACTCCTATACACTCTACATTGTATACTCCTATACACTCCACATTTTTCTACTCCTATAAGTCCACATTGTTTACTTCTATATACTCCACATTTTTCTACTCCTATAAGTCCACATTGTTTACTTCTATATACTCCACATTGTCTATTCCTATATACTGTACATTGTATACTCCTATATATTCTATATTTTCTACTCCTATAAGTCTACATTGTCTATTCCTATACACTCTACATTGTCTACTCCTATACACTCCACATTGTCTACTCCTATACACTCTATCCCTGCATAAAATTTTAAAACCAAATCAAATTTGCTCTTCCTAAAATTCCATTGATCAACATTTATTAGAAGCAACACGTGGAATGTATTTTAATTTTTTTTAATTTATATATACCTGATCTGAAATACTGAACATGAGTTGAAAATTAAATACATGAAATAGAGAAAATAATTAATGCTCATGGTAAAATTCAGATCGTGAACATAATTGTCCCATTTCTTACAACTTCTTCGTTATAGTAATTTTCTAGAGTTTCTTATGAACTCAGTAATCAAACGGTACCAACTTTAATGCAGTTACAACTCTTAACATAAATGAGTCTGTTGAGTAAAGTAATTAGTTGTAATTAACTACGGCAAGTTATCTGGTAAATATTTAAGAAATGTGTCTAGTATTTTCATAGAACATTGAAGTATAAAGTAAGCCATCAATTTTTGTAGGTTTTTACAAGATTTTTAATCCTTAATCATTAAGCACCTTTGAAAAATTTTTTAAAGGAAACGTTAAAGTGCAATTTTTGGTAGTTTTTTACGAGATTTGTAATCCCTAATTAAAAAATTAAAAAAATTGAAAAAAAATGTTAAAGCAAAGGTTAAAGTGCAATTTTTGGTAGTGTTTTACGAGATTTTTAATCCTTAATCATTAAGCACCTTTGAAAAAAAATGTTAAAGCAAACGTTAAAAGAGCATTGAATTTAACCTTTACAACAGTAACTGGACTTTTATGTGGCGTTACTTCTGTAATTGTCTAAGAGGAACCTCTGGCAGAGAAAACATGAAACTTAAATTCGTTATCATCCACAATGTTTTAAATTATGCTTCTTATTTATAATGAAACTCTGAGCTAAATATTGCCAAAAAAAAATGAGAATCAAAATGGAGAATCAAAAGTACAAGGCAATTAATTACAGTTTATCAGATAGGGATAATAAAATGGATGAAATTCAGATTCAAAGACTTCAATTTCTGTAAGTACTAAGCAAGTTGAAAGAAGCAGTGAAAGTGGAGTAGTTGCAATGCGACTGAATCATTCACAAATATCTCACGTCTTACCTTTTTTTTTCATGCATCGATAACCAAGTGTCTCGGCTTATGTGGAGCGCAATGAAAGAATTTCATATTCCGTCTGTATGTGTAGGGAGTGTAATGTGTTTCCAAACCAGAAGACGATAACTTCAATTCTGTTGCCCACAACACATTATTCTTCAGTGTCCAAACAAGTTTATTTTTTCTTCTTCTAGAAATCACATCAACACAGAGTGGACTCATTCGCTCCTATTCTATACTTAGTGGCTGTTTATACGCTTCAGCTTTTTTCAAAACCCGAGAAGGCATTGTTTATCAAAGATATAATTAGCCATATACAGTTGAGCTGAGGAAAATTATCGAAAATATCTTTTAAAACTGATAATCACTTCTGTATAAAAATTACAATATTGAACTGCAGGGAAAACAAAATATAATTTGTAATTTTTAGAATTAGCTTGACTGGGCTGGTTGTTTGATGTACAAATCAAACTGATTTCTACTTATTGTAAAACAAAACAAAATATATAATATGTTAATTAGTTTCTTATCCTCTGTTATTCAAACGTAAAAAAACAATGTTTAATTTTTTTTGAAAAATCTGAGAAAATCTGATTATGTGTGTGAATAAAGTATTTATAAGCCCATCGGTAAGTCAGAGGGCTTTTAAGAAAAGAAACCGGTTTCCGATACCCGTGTTAGGCAGCTCACAGGTAACCCATTTTATAGCTTTGCGTTTAAAAACAAAACAAACAAAATGTTGTTTATGATAATTACCGTCTATGATATTTGACGTAAATCTTGATAACTGATAAACACATAAACATCACTCGTGAACAACGAAACAAAGATGGTACAGATATTTTTATTAAATATCCATCCGACGGAAGTTTATAATGACAGAAATAGTTTTTTTGGAAAGTTTATTTAGTATGATTCATTTCAAAAGAATCCAGCTGGCAAATATGTGAATGAAATAGTCTAAAACACAGCGAACGTAGTGACAAAACCAATATGCAGTTTTCAGAGAAAAAGTATACAAACATTAATTAACTTAGACAGGAGAGCAATGTCAAGTCAAAGAAACGTTATTCATTCTCTCTGCCTTTTACATTTCGTATCGATAAAAAAAAACCTCAGTGATGATTTATTAATGAGATGCAACATATAAATTAGACGCGAAGAGAAAAGAAAAACGTAAAACATAGACACTCCAAATTGAACTATGTTAGTAAATATTTTGACGTTCCGTCAAAACGAATCAGATGTTATAGGAAGCTGTTTCTTTAAAATGCACAAGGTTATAATGTCTCGTATACACGAAATAGAATTTTTCATCTAACTGGAAAAAAGTAAAGGACTAGGTGTATTCTAGTTGCAAGCGTTCTCGGACTGTGAATCTAAGGGTTCCTGGCTTGTGTACCTTGGGCTAAAAGGATGAATATCCTAATATCTGGTTAGATAAGAGTAGCCAAAGATGGGTGGTGAACTAGCTAATTTCTTTCTCTATAATTCATCAATTGAAAATTAGGGAGAAATATGAGTAGATAGCCCTTTCTGGAACTTGCTGGAAGCTTCTGAAAAAACCAAGAAACAAAAAATTATGCGTTTCTCTTTTTCGTTTCTAACGAATATTTTCTGCCTTTATATTTTGTGTTCATGGCAAAGCTACTAAAGCTATCTGCCGGTGTCCTTAATTTCAAACTAATGACCAGAGAGGGAAGGCAAGCAGTAAATAACACCCTACTATCCACGGTAAGGGACTGACTGTCACTCTTATAACGTATATATAACTTCGGTTGAGGAAAATATTTTGTGGTGTCAAAGCTTTAGCGCACAGTCATCCTATTTTCAACGCTAATAAATATAACATGTAGAATGAGAACACTTCGTAGGTGAACAACTGATTTATTTAGAATATTTGTGCATTTACTAATGCAGGATGTTTTATTGTTAATTAACTGCACAATCAGTGAAACCGTTTGTCTTGTTTCCTAGTGTATCTATGATGTAAAACAAATGAAAATGACTTTTAACAGTGCATCAACTTAAGAGCGGTAGATGAATTAAGTAACTCTATAAACTTATTTTAAGTAAATGGAAAGCGTGTAAAATTCTCATTTGATTTTTTAGTATTACACAATCTAATTACTTTACTTGATATATCTATGGAAAATATCAATAAACTAGCAGAGACCTGCAAAACATTTGCGATCAATTTAGTATCTTAATTGCAATAGTACTATGACAAGTGGACTTATAGATTTCGGTGTCTGCGATTAGAATTCTAATGAAGATATAAAGAGATAAATTAACACTATAACTTGTTTAGTTAGATCTAAACTTTATCGTGCTTAATACTACCAATAAATAAACTTATAATATTATTCTACGACCTAACTTTAAACTTTTTTAAAAACATTGATAAGCTTTTAATATGTTGTTGTTCAAAATATCCACTAAAGTATATTTACCTTCGCGTTTTGTTTACGCGTTTAGTGCGCGTGCATGCGCATTTAGACAGTAAGGTACGCGCGCATTTCAAGGACAGATATAAACTGTAAGTATTAATTAATTAAATAAATTTAAAG
>NW_013666438.1:289845-291421 GCF_000517525.1 Limulus polyphemus
CCTTAAACTTTTAGTTTTTTGTTTTGTTCGTTGTTAATTTAGTTTATTTACTTCTTCTTCTTAAGTTAACTTAGTAAGTACTACTCGTGTAGTGTGTAGTATATATATATATATATATATATATATATATATATAATGTGAATATATATATTTAATATTGAAAAATATCAATGAAAGTGAATAACACATACGAACACATCAAAAAGATATTGTATATGTCATTCTTAAGATGTAAGGTCTTGAAGCTCATTTACATTTCCAACCATACCCAATACTTATCTTTTCTGAGTTTTCGCTGTATATCTACACACTTCAGTCAATAGCGAAAGTAATCAGAATTCTCCGATAAGTCTGAATGGTAGACGATCCATCAACGGCAACTGTGTCCACCTTGAAGTTGAAAAAGACGAATGTTAGTCTGTTTTAGCAGGAGGTATCGAAATGCTTTTCTTCGTTCAATATCTCATGTAAATCGTCATATGAAAGATTCACTTGTTTTTCCAACGGAAGTAACTTTTCTACTCATTTAGAAAGAATATTTTTAACTTGAGCAACAAATTATTGATATAATAGAATATTCCTTTCCGATTTTTTTAAATATATAAAAAAAAGCTTTGTTTGTTTGCAATTAAGCACAAAGATACACAATGGGCTATCTGTACTTTGCCCACCACGGGTATCGAACCCGGTTTTTAGCGTTATAAATCCGCAGACATACCGCTGTGCTACTGGGGGGCACATATATAAAAGGGAGTAACAAATATATCTATAACTAAGGTATAGCCCTCCCCCCAGTGGCAAAGAGATATGTCCGCGGAGTTACAACGCTAGAATACGGATTTCGATACCCGTGATGGGCAGTGCACAGATAGCCCATTGTGTAGTTTTGTGCATAACTACAAAACAAACAAAAAAAAACAAGTATGTAGAGCCCACCATGTTATTTTTCTTTGCTATTTAGATGTTTAACTTACCATTATAACCGTAACTTGCAACTACCATAAGGCCAGAGGAAAAACCTTCGCGACATGCTTTATTTCATTTCTAAAACCTTATGTAAATAGCTGGATGATAATAAATCCTTAGACCATTATTGCAGTCACTTAAGTATACATAATATTTACGTTTGTCCAAAGTAACGACAACTTTCCATTTGTCACATGCTAGGTATCGCCTGTACAATTCGTCCAGTATAGTTCGTCCGCATTCGACCAATTGTATTGAGAGAAGTTTGTGACCGCTGTGTCATTTTTGTTGACCCTAATCCGTGTGAATATGTTATTTTTCTCGAAACAACAAAAAAGTCGTTTCTTGCCTAACTCTTATAACGACGGAACAAGAAAACTTCGCGTCGGAAAGCCTACAATGCATATAATCCTCCAAGAAGCAGTTAATTTTACACATCCTCACACTTTGAATGAAGTGCAAAAAAAAAAAGGATAGCCGGGCAACAAGGTATGATGGTTGCGGGAATATGAAAACTGCTGCTCTAGTTCAAAAACTACTCGGTAGTGGCACCACTATTAAGTTTTGCCAAACATAAAATAAAAAAATCAATATCTGATATGAAACTTCG
>NW_013666438.1:291431-293889 GCF_000517525.1 Limulus polyphemus
AAAAATATTCTGTGTGGATTACCTTGTGGATTCATGAAAACAGCCCAAACAAATATTCTGTGTGGATTACTTTGTGGCTCCACTAAAATAACCCAAACAACTCTTCTGCGTGGATTACCTTGTAGATCCATTAAAACAACCCAAACAAATATTTTGTGTGGATTACTTTGTGGTTCTATTAAAACACCCCAAACAAATATTCTGCGTGGATTACCTTGTAGATCCATTAAAACAACCCAAACAAATATTCTGTGTGGATTACTTTGTGGCTCCACTAAAATAACCCAAACAACTATTCTGTGTGGATTACCTTGTGGATCCATTAAAACAACCCAAACAAATATTTTGTGTGGATTACTTTGTGGTTCTATTAAAACACCCCAAACAAATATTCTGCGTGGATTACCTTGTGGATCCGTTAAAACAACCCAAACAAATATTCTGTGTGGATTACCTTGTGAATCCATTAAAACAACTCAAACAAATGTTTTGTGTGAATTACTTCAGGTATATATATCACGATGGTTTCAAGACTTCAACTCAGAAAAACAATCATTATAGAGCAGCTGAAGCTTCGTACGCTTTCTCTCACGAGACCAACTTAATGAGTCAAGAAAAATAAAAGTATCGGGCACAATAATTTCGTTAGCTATTTTTGTGGACTTACAATAGCAATGTAAAAGAATATTCACATAGAGCAACTGAAACTCTGATCCATCAATAGCAAAATAATAATATTAATAACAGTTTTCCAGAAGATGCGCTCTATGAATCAATTCTTGCTTACTTCCATTAATATCTCAAAGGGAGTTATCGCTATCAAGGATCCAAAGCATTGAGTACGGTTTCATGGTTTCATTGAGTACGGTTTCAGTAGTAATAAAATGAGATTAATCAGTTATGTACAACTCAGGCGTGATGTATCATGCCTTTGTGAAATCACTACATTACATAAGGAAAGTAATCAGTGTCTGGAAACGACAATTTGACCAATCATAAGATGGAGGACGCACAACAACAACAACACCACAACTAAAGCGATAAGGGTTATGGAGTTAAACTTTATTTCACACATCAAGATCTTTTCACATGAAAAATGTCATTAAAAACTATCTAGTAACTGTGAAACGAAACTCTGCTGGTGAGAATACTTTAGATATAAGATTCTTAGCCATTCTTATCAATCGTTCCATTGAATTGTATTTATGTAGAAATTGCTGAATGAATTTAATAGTTGTCATAGCAGTATTAATAAAGTTAAACACTAATTAGCAGAATAGCCAAAATATCAAAAATTAAATAATACAGTCTATATTGGTATATATATATAAAGTAAAAGCGAGCAGGGCGTAGTTAAGGGGATAGCATTCACACCCTTGATTCTGGGGATTCATAGCACACAAAACACTCTGCACTTTGGGGCTTCTGATACCCTACAAAACTAATCGTCAAGTATCAATCTTATGTTAGACAAGAGCAACTCAAATGTTGGCAGTTGGTAAGTTGTCTTCCCTTTATTCTATGAATTTTGATTTGGAGATGGTTGTGCGCAGTTAGCACTTGTGTAGCTTTTGTGCAACATTTTGAAACAACTAAACGAAAAATAAAAAAAATAAATAAAAGTTGTAACAATGCACCATGATTAAAAAAGTTTCAGAAAATTCGACTGAGCGGTTTCTAGGAGTTATATTGTCTTTATCTTTCTGTTCAAAGGTAGGACATCGATGTTTCAGTTTAAAATTGGTTTCTATAACAAGAGCTGCAAGAATATGAAGCAGGACATGTTCAGAGACAATTGAAAATTCCTAATAGTAGTGACTAAATGTATTAATTGGGAGAGTTTAGAGCTTTGTGTTGTTTACTGGCACAATTTGCAGTGATTTATAGCAGTGGTTCCTCAATCACTTGAACTCATAAACCAATAGAGGTCTAGCTACAGAGCGGCAGGTCTGCGGACTTATAACGCTAGAAATCGGGTTTCGATACCCATGGTGCACAAAGTAGGGATAGCCCATTGTGTAGCTTTGTGCTTAATTACAAACAAACCATCAAAACATCTATTGTTACACATTACAATTTCGAATGGTCTGAAACCGAGCTAAATTATAATTTAAATTTAATAGTTAAATATATGCCGATGTGTATCCAATTTATGATATTTGCCAACAAGATTGATACACATAATTTTCTTTTTTAATACAAATATATTTTACTATACAAACAGTAATACAATTTACAAAGCAGTTATTACAAACGGCTACTACAAACAATGATTTATATACAAAAATTCCACAAACTTACAAGTAATACAAAGTCTTCTTTCTAGTCTGGAACTTCCTTGATATTTTATCGAGGATTCACGATTAGCGAGTTAATTTCGAATTGACGTAGGTACAATTCACTTAATAGGGAGCTAGCTAGTTCTGTATTCTTCACCGATTTTTTTCTACTAGTAACG
>NW_013666438.1:294314-298398 GCF_000517525.1 Limulus polyphemus
TTTACAGAATAGGCGGGAGTTTCACAATACATATTTAACAGTATAAGCCATGTACATTTCCAAATAAAAATTTAATTTAAGCAAACATCGATTTCAAACTAAATATATAATAATAACTCCATCACACTATCTAAATTATCAAGTTTGTAGTTAAAGGTAAAAAAAAAGAAGCTTTTAATATATCCATTCTTGAAAAAATATTAATGAACTTCGAAATGTAACTGATTAGTTATTTTCTTTATAGTGAATAAGATACTAACCAGATATAGCTAGGATAATATTTATGTTCAGCCTATCATGCTTCACTTCTTTTTACCTTTTATTAATTCTATTGAAGAAGACACCACTATTCAAAGGTAACGAGCCGTTTTATATTTTTTAAGAGTGAGATAAGAGTGATCATACTGCCTGGTAACCATAGCTACACTTTTTTATATCATATTATAATCTTTTCCTCGCACTGTTTTTTGAAGTTCTCGCAAAGCCACATAAGGGCTTCCTGCAGTAACAGTTCCTAATTATGAAATGTTAGGCTAAAGGGAAGGCAGCTAGCCAACATCATCCACCGTGAACTTTTGGGCTTCTCTTGTTAGCTTGAATAGTCACTTTTACATCACACCAAAAGCTCCAAAGCTTGATTTGATTTTTGATAGAAACAGGACATGAAAAACAGGACCTCACTTCCTCAGTGCGGCACGTTAACGCTCGGCTCACTTTCTTCGCAAAAAGGTAGTTTCATGTTAATGCAGTTCTTTGAATAGTAAATTCTGTAAGAAGAAAGAAATCATGGTGAATTTTACCAATAATCTTTTTTTTTTTACAATTTATTCTGTGCTTTTAAAATAGAAAAGACTGACATCAACGCTTAAATCCAAGTTACATTCAATCGATCGTAAATTTATGTGAGGAAGTTGTATTTTAGGATACTATGGTGTTTAAAAACTCACTCAGTGGCATAGAACTAGTTAATATCATTATTTAGATTGTAACAGATATATATTAATAATGTTTATATAAAGGAAGACGGCGTTAAAGAGAAGCAACAAAATTTGTCTCTCGAAAGTTAATTTGTTTAAAATATGTGTCTGATTACTTGAGCTTCGTTACACTAGACAATAAAAACGTCTCTGCTAGTAGCAAAAATACAACTGTTTCTGAGTAATTTGACGATGCTGATTCTAAAATTCATGTTTAGATTTACTGATCTGATCACCTCTAGCTATGATAGATTTATTCAAAATATTCTTATATATCGTGAAAATAACAAGTTTTTTTGAAACTATATTCACTGAAAATTGCATTTAAGAATGTTAAAAAAACAATACATAATAGCAATATAATAAGATTATATATTGAAAATACATTCAGGCCATGTTCCAAGCTTTCATCATGGTATAATTTTTTTACTTTTGTTATAAAATATTTACTTGACTTGTTGTTCGTTCTGTGTATGTTCTCAGTTTCACGCTGTAAGAACGAACAATAACCTCCCATCATCGCAGGATTCCATCATCCTTGATATCGCTGTTCCATTGTAGGAATATCTAGGTAGAAGCACTCACTATGCTAATTGCTCACTACACATAGATCATTTGAAAAGAAGACTAAGTGTAAGTGTAAGAAGTGCATCTTTAGTGACATCCTAGACCCCATTTTCCTGTAGTTCTCGAGCATATCATCAGTCGTGACAGCATAATTTTTATCTCTGTGATTTTCTAAGACATTTTTGACAACCAAAATGATTTCCAGGCAGCAAGTTCTTTTTAACTGAGTATTGTTTCAAAATCATCAGCTATCAGCACTTATATGTGATCCAACAAAGATACTTCCTTTCATTTTTGCTTCACTGAGTTTTGGACAGACAGATATCTGAAACTATTACCATCTTTTTTCATTCCATTAACAAAGTTCTTCATGAGTCCAGGTTTAATATGAAGGTAGAACCACATTTCGATGATTCACTAAAAGATTATTCTGTTTCCCTGGTATCTAATTGTTTCTCACTGGTCATTCCTGTTTTTTGAAACGAATTTTATCATCTCAGTTGTCCCAGAGATACAAAAAGCAAAAATTTTTGGTATATTCACTCTGCAGGCCTAAGAGATGTGCAATAATTTTATATCACCTATGGTGATCATATTTGATGGCCTCAACTATAATCTGCGTGTTTTAATAAGTTTATTTTATGTTCACAGCATGAGCAACAGGAATCGATGGTTTAGTGTTCCCATTGTGTAGAAATAAAGCTTTCAAACTAGCTTTAGATGAGTCTAAAAATGTCTCCGTTATTTAGGATGATGTTCAGTACCTAATTCTTCAATTAGTGCTTCAACATTTGTACAGAAACACAAAGTATCTTGCATGTTGTAGTGAGAAGCAAGAGTTTGATGGCGACTTCAGTAAATTTATAATAAATGGAGATAATAAATTCCATTGCTGTAAAGTATAGACCAGTCACAAGTCAGATCATTTAACTCTTCTTGAGTGATCAGGTGAGGCAATTTATGTTGAGGAATAGAATTACTAGATGAAGAGGATGAATGTGACTCATTGTCTTTTTCGTAAGTTCTTCTGTTTCCCAATTCGCTGGTGGATGTAACAACCTCATGAGGTAGTAGTTTTATCGCAGATGCAATATCTGGATACTTAATGCATTGTTTAGTTTTACCTAAATATCCAGAAACATTAGCCATGCAAAAATAACAGTCAGTTAGATTATCCTTGGGCTCACGCCATATCATGGGAACTGCAAATGGCATACTTGATATTCAGCCACTGTGTCAGGCCAGATGTGCAAATTGTACAACACACATGTGGAGCTCAATGTTTTCTTTTCACCACTTTTTACACCCAAAATAATGGTAGTAAGCTACCTTTACCTTGTATATGACGTTTTTCCTTGAAACTGTAATAAATTTCCCACAAATGTAACAGAAAATGTTTGGGTGGTTTTCGCACTTTACTTAAACTGGAGGCAGCCACATTTTATAATAAAAATATAAAAAATTTATGTTTACAGATCTAGGGTTTAAAAGATTTTAAAAACAAATTTTTGCAGAATTTGATTATATCGCGGGTATGATGCGAGGAAGAAGATCAGACTGTGCGTGGAAAGAGGCGATGTGACCAACTGAGTGAGTGAGAGGCAACTGAGAGAGAGAGAGGCGTTTGACTCCGCCCCTATTATGCTTTGTGGAAGGAATTCTTGATTGTTCTAGCAAACTGAGCACGTGAGCGTGGGAATGAAGCAAAAGTGGTGCAATTCGTTACAATTACATCGAGAACAAATAGCAAATATGGACAATATATTTGGAATTTTATAGCAATACAATACAGTCAATGTTTGAAGTTATTAATAATGTATGCCTTTTACCAGTTAAACTGTTCAAGTAAACTCAATTTCACAGAATAAATATATTGCACTGAGTTGAATGCATGGTATTTTACACAGCACTGATAAAATATTGAAAAATGACAATAACTTAAAATTTAAAGGTTGTGGACAAATTCTGACTACATTTCTGAAATCAACACCATCAAATTACCTCGAATCACTTGTGTTTTCTCCAGTAGCAAATTTTGTACTGTCCAGTGTTAATGGGGATGAAAAGATTACAAAAAGTTAAAATTTGCGCAAAACGAAAATATAGGTAAATTACGCGTATTGTGGAAAAAATAATCTTATACCGTTTTTAAAATTTTGTCATTAGATCATTTAATAGATCATTTGAGAAAAAATATATAATTGTATTTTTATTATCTGTAAGATTGAACTTTCGAAAATTGCCATATTACTTTGGCAATATTTAAACTGTTTGTTTGTTTTGTTTTTTGAATTTCGCGCAAAGCTACACGAGGGCTATCTGCGCTAGCCGTCCCTAATTTAGCAGTGTAAGACTAGAGGGAAGGCAGCTAGTCATCACCACCCACCGCCAACTCTTGGGCTACTCTTTTACCAACGAATAGTGGGATTGACCTTCACATAATAGCGCCCCCACGTCTGAAAGGGCGAGCATGTTTGGTGGGATGCGGATAGGTCAGTTAGGGAGAAAACAGTGCCAGTCTAATGAGTACAGTGAATAAT
>NW_013666438.1:298819-300206 GCF_000517525.1 Limulus polyphemus
ACCTGGCCATGCCGGGCCGCTTCTACGCTTAAAAAGTAAAAATTGAAAGCTATATGTTTATATTTTTCTGCAACTGATTATAACACATGCTTATCGCTGAGTCTACAAATAGTAAAAATAAACCACACGCAGCAGGTTATATATCGGCAAATAATCAGAGGTTTTAATTTCATTATATATATATATATATATATTAACCTCGTGAAACCCAGGAAAATTATGATTTAAAACAACGCAATATTTTCATATACCTCTAGCATTAAACGAACTCAAATAATTCGGAATGTAACTATGTAACTTGGTTTCACTTGAAGTATATGTCTGATAAAAATTTGTATCTGCTATACAAACAAAGATATTTTTAGTAACTCTCGTTAAATCTGTTTCTTATGTCGGCGACAGCAATGTCTGCTCGTTCGTTTTCCTAATTTATCTACAGAGAAGTGAGTGAACATGATGTCGAAACGCGTATTTTAGAATTCGAAAAGATGCACTTTCAAGATTTCTATCTTTAAATCTTGACTAAGTATGCCACAAAATATTTTCAAACGAAATGGCTTCAACAGGAAAATGTTATCTGCTTTCAGAAAGCAAAGATAAAAAAAAGATATCTTAAAAGCACGATGTATTGTTTATATATACATATATTTGTCCTACAGTTGAATGATAATACAAAGTTTGAGTAGTTTACGTTAAAACGAGTCTTACCACGTAGTTAAAGTCCATGTCGCCATGCACAGTCATGATTTATCTAACAATTATACACTTGACAATAGCCTTCATCGTAGTTTTCATTTCAAAAGGCTTAGTCGTAAGGGTGTCATACTCAAAGCACATCCATCTTTCTAGAATGGTTTCCATAAAGTGTAAGATGACGGCTGTTTACCAGCGCCTTTTTCAAGAGTCCGGCGTATCGTCCGTAGATTTACCAGCATGCTTTCCTATGGAATAGCGTAAATACTATGTAGCTGGAAGCACGCGACAATCGAAAGAATTTGTTTACACGTGACGTCAGTTTTTCCAGATGATTGATTATATTCAGTACTGTTGTCAGGGGCCACGTGGACAACTTTCCCCACTGGGGTTTCTGTTCGTTTATTCTCATTTGTTAGAAGACGTTGCACTTTCCTTACCGCGGATGGGGGTACACTTTTTTTTTTTTGCAAGTCTCCTTTCGGATGGTCCTATTGTTTCCAATGCCATATAATATAAGGAATATTACCGCCTTGGAAATTATAAGTACTCGATATGAATACATCTTTATGATTTGCATGTAGGAATATTTTGCATAAAAGAGCTCTTACGTACCTTTCCCGAAAAAGGGTCCGATTTTCAGTAGCTTGTTGTTTTTGAATTATAATACTACCTATGTATCAATAGCAGTAAT
>NW_013666438.1:300666-303019 GCF_000517525.1 Limulus polyphemus
AAATAGTGGTGTGACGGGGATTCGAACCCGCGCCCCTCAGGTTGCGAGCCGAGTGCCTTAACCCCCTTGCCATGCCGTGCCGTTCTCAGTAGCATCACACCATCTGCGTATCGCCGAACAATGTCAAAATGTAGTTCTGGTACATTCCGTTCCACCACTATTTTATATATATCGATCCTGGTTGTTACTTTTACGCACCTGTTTCAGAAATGCTTATTTACATATTCCAAATAGTTTTAGTATGACATTCACAACCCTTTGGGAGCTTACATATCTAGCAATTTTTATGAGACCCAAGGTTCTATTGAATATTTGTAGGAAATATGAAGATAAGAAACAACATGAACTTTATTCATATTACATATTGTGTGTAAAGTCGAAACAGTAAGAATAAATAAGTGAAATTACTATTTTCTTCAAAAAAGAAAGTAAAAATACAAAAATGTTCAATTTTTTGATGAAGACTCAGATTACCGAGGTCTGTTGACGTCCAAGGATAATGAGAGGTAATAACAAATGTTTACAGAATAACAAATGTTGTAGCTATCACAGCTCGTAAAACTTTGATATCCTATCGGGAATGCGAATGTTTGTACGTGTGAGATTGCAATAAGATATTTTTACGATATAACCAGATTGTCAAGTCTTGTTAACGCTCCCAAAATGTGACATTTTGTTATATTATATAAGTTACCAAATTCTGTTGCCATTCAGGTTACCAAGTTTTTCCTAACGTACGTCGGTGATGCCATGAGATTAATAAATCTTCCGCTGGCGCTGAACACATTATAGAAACAGGTCCCACCATAGATAGACACGAAAACAATACAACGACGATAAGATTAATAGAAGCGTTATGCATCAGAGTCAAGAACCCTTTCACTTAACAGAGACCGAGGGGCTGAGATCAACAATCTATGGTTTAAGCTCTTCACAAAATAATTCATAAAACCAACCAACAAATCAGGAATAATCTCCACTCTGAATAAGATAAAATCGCGTCCAAACAGAAAAGGTTGAAAATCTTCCACGCTTGCTTCTTACAGCTGTTTAACAGTTTTCATTTGAGCTATTTACTTCGTTATGCCATCCTCTATCATCATCGATAAATTGCTGCTCCCCACATGCCAAGTGAGTGATTTGATTAGAAAACAAAAAGTCTGATGTTAATTTAATTGTGGAAAAACATGTCGTCTGAAAAAATTCAGTATTGCTATCCAACCTGAAACTTTCAAAGGATCTCTTCCACCTATGTTCTCCATTCCATGTGACTCTTCCAACTGCCAAGTAGATTATCGTCACTCTACAAGCAGTTCCAGCCTAGCCAATATTTTTCATTAAATGGTGACCTTTCTATCTCAACTAACGAAATTAAAGAAAACATGGAATACGATTTTTCATCCCCTGTTCATGGTGTTTAACTTGAAACTTCACATGAAACCAACACTGTTATGAGCTTTATCAATTCTGGTCAACTTGCATAACGTCTCCTTCAGCTTGGCCTCGTTTTGAAATATTTCCGCTTAAAGACAGAGAAACCATACCCTTAAAAATTAACATACATTTAACATGTCAACCTTTTACAACGCGTCTCATTATTTTTCCTTTCTTAAGAAGACACCCAAAACCCAGTGTTCAGATCTCCAGAGAAACGTCTCCTATCAATTACAATAGCGTCGTACTGTTTTAACAAACAAGCGGTTCCTTCTCATCTGCTTCGCCGTCGCATTTAACAGGATGTTTCCAGACTCATGATCATATTCGTGTTCCTTCACCTGTTTATCAGCAAATTCAGACTGCTTCGGCTCCTACCGCCGATCTTTATGTTTAAACTATTCCTGTTCTTATCACTGTTTCCACTTTTGACCATTAAACCCAGACCACCAATAAAGCCCATAGCAAAGCTATTCAAACAATTTCTGATAACGGTTTCGATTATTCTGGTGACGTCAAAGGAGACGTTTCTATTACCTATTGATTCCTATCTCCAATTTCAACCAAGTATCAAAAGCTGTACCTGCCCCGAACTGATTCTCCATTTCAACCAGTTATTATAAAGTTAGTTTATTTCTTTGAAAAGTCATCTTGGTTATCACAAAATTACGTGTGTGGAGCATTACTTTCCTTCCAAACTAACTTTCTCTTGGGATTTTCCAAGTTAATTTCCGAAGCTTATCTCCCTTCTTGCCTCGACCATCTGTTTTTAACTATCTATATATATAATCTAACTACTTATACAAATTCATGAATGTGTATCGAAACGCCGTCTCCAACAACGACACCTTACCACAGTTTGTCCGTTTTGAATCTATTTTACCTACTGATCCACCTGCTAAACATGAAATTCAAAGAA
>NW_013666438.1:303821-310240 GCF_000517525.1 Limulus polyphemus
GGTGGTGATGACTAGCTGCCTTCCCTCTAGTCTTACACTGCTAAATTAGGGACGGTTAGTGCAGATAGCCCTCGTGTAGCTTTGCGCGAAATCCATAACAAACAAACAAACAAATAAAAATAATTACTGCTATTGATACATAGGTAGTATTATAATTCATGATGACGAGAAACCCACTTGTACTTTATTTTTATTATAGTTTATAATACCCATACCAGCTGTCTCTGCAATACGATACAAGAATTGTATAGGAATATTTACAGTAACATATATACGCTTTTCTAAAAAGTATCCCGCACTTATCACTTCATATCTACGTGTTTTTATTATGTTCTATTATGTTAAAAACAATGTTAATGTTTCTGTTTTCAATAAATACTAATTTTGTTATTCTAAAGCTAATTGGTTCAGCTTTAAACCATATAACCATTGAAATAAACAAGAGAAATAAAATGTTTTTGTAGCTTTATATATATTTGATAGATGTGCAGTGAAATGACCTGTGATACAGAAGTGTTTTATTTCACAGCCGTACCAAATACTTCCTTTTTTGTGCTATTTTAATATGCTGTAAAAAAAAAAAATAGTAGCTGGCATGGCCTGGTGGCTTGGAATTCGACTCCCAGTCTAGGGTCACGAGTTCAAATCACATCACTAAAACATGCTCCCTTTTCATTCGTAGGGATGTTATAATGTGACCGTCAATCCCACTATTTCTTGCTAAAACAAGAGGGAATCCTCTATAGTCGCGGCACTTGAAATTCTTTTAGGCAGGTTAGAGTAAATTAATCTATGATATATTGTTTTCTCTTTTTTTATAAACTATATAGCTGATTCGATTTTATTTCTCATCAGGATTTCTACCAGCCTACTCTCAAATGGAAATTATTTTAGGCAGGATTAGAGTAAATTAATCTATGAGACCTACTTATCCTTTTTTATTAGCTAAATTTTTGTGGGGGGCGCGCGTATACCCGATTCGATTTTATTACTCATCAAGATCTTTATAGGCCTACCCTCAAATCGAAATTCTTCTAGACAGGATTTAAATATATTAATCTATGATACCTTGGGCATGGTCAAATAAATCAGTTGAAAGGGTTTGATCTCTCGAGTCCAAAACTGTAATTAGATTTCAAATCGGTCAAAAGATGACAGAGCTATGAGCTAAAAGTTTGTACTTAAAAAAAAAAAAAAATCCGCAGCTAAAAATGGCCAAGAGTTAGCGGAGGGTGATGTTGTCTAATCTATAGTTTCTGAATTAGAGATTACCCTAGTGTATCTTTGCACCAAATTCGACAAAAAACAAAAAGTTTTTCTCTGTTCTTGCAAGATTGGCTGAAATATTTATTGATATATCAAAGCATACTATTTTTATTTTTGCATCTTGTGCCCCTATTTTATTGCAAGTCCAGGGTAAAATGAGCAATTGTGGTATCCCCAACTAAAACTAAAGTCCAGGTTGAAACTAGTAGTTGTGGTAGCCCCAACTAAAACTAAAGTCCAGGATATAACTAGTAGTTGTGGTATCCCCAACTAAAATGAAGTCCACGTTAAAACGAGCACTTATGGTATCCCCAACTAAAATGAAGTCCACGTCAAAACGAGCACTTATGGTATCTCCAACTAAAAGTGAAGTCCATGGTAAAAACGAGCACTTATGGTATCCCCAACTAAAACTGATGCCAGCAATGAAGTATAAACATTTGCAGCGTCGAAGGAAATGTATTTCAAATAATATAATGAAGTCGCACAGCAAGAAAAATCAAATACTTGTGTAAAACAACAACAAAATCTTTATGGTGCACAATCAACTTGTTGGGGGTTTACTCTATCCTAACCAGCTTTTACGATTTTATAAACTAACTTCCTGTTGGATCAGAGAGGATCAATATTTTTGTACTCCACAAAGGATAAAGTGGGTTATATCTATACCACACTGATAAGCCAAACCAAATCTTTCGTACGACATCCAACAGACTTAACAGTGGTTATTTTCATTACATTCGTCTAAAGGAAGATTAAATCCCAATTTATACTCATTTGTACAAGCTTTTCCAACACTCCTCTATTTCAGCATAACCCACACCCGAAAAGTTATATATATTATAGTACGTAACCTTAGTCTGAGGCGAAGATTGATACAAGTTTGTGGCTATTCAGATTCTGTTCACAAATTCGTTAATTAACCTGCACGAAAACTCAAAAATAATTCTGAATATATCTGAATTATATAGTATTTTCTAAATGATAAAAACCCTATATCCCGAGTTATAGGGTTTTTATCATTTTGTATGAAGACTTCTTGAGCATATCGTGTTTTTCTGGCATCATGAATATTATTTTCTAAGTTAAGAGTATAGCAGCTCTTTACTGCTACACGGCTAACTAGAGAATATAAGCAAATATAAATAAATATAAGTAAATACAGGTGAGGCTGAAATATGAACAGATGAAAAGTCTGCTCAAATTACCCGGATGAGGGTGTCTGTGTTATCCCGAAATTATCACGCAACCAAGAAATTACGAACACCTTGGTCAAACAAAGATATTCCCCCATTAAGTACATTTTGTCGTGATAGACGAACTATTCAATAATCTGCTATAAAAACAAATAACTTGTTCTATAGTTTTATGTATCTCATAGATTTAAATTTAAAGACTTGTGACACAGAATATTTCTTCCGCTTGATAAGGCCTATTAAGAAATGCTTAAAATAACAAGATTCCACACATGTTATAATGAAAGCAAGATTTTTACTTTTGAATATTGATAGAACAAATACGTCTCGGCTCATGAAAACAAAGTATGATACAGTAGGCAGCAGTAAACTTAAGCTCTATGGAATAAATAAATTTAATTTCTAATGAGAGATGACATGTTTAAACAGAAAAAAAACAACTTAATATTAATGGTGGGATTTTTGTTAGATATAATTTTAGTAATTTGTTTCTTTATTTGATGAACTGGCAACCAATGTGAAGACATCTTAATTTATTCCAGGTGGTTTAATGGAGGAAGACGACAAGGAAATTGAAAATGCTTACCATGTCGGTTTAGCCAGAATCAATGCAGACAGTAGTATCCTTCCCACCAAGCAGTTGTCAGTACAACTAAGCAAACTGAATGCCGAAGACACGTTCCACACATTTCAAGCAGGTACTTATGTCGACCCAGTAAAGTATAACCTAGAGTTAAAGCTCTGAGATAATAGAGACTATATAAGTTCAGGTCTTACCTTTTTCATACATTTCTGTGATGTAGATATTAATATTAAGTTTATCAGGTTCACAATATCGAATAGGTTTTAAAAATTGCTTTATATACATAGGAATTATCCATTTAAAATTAAATCAATAATTCAAATACAAGTTAAATGTTAACAAATTTCTTCTGACTAGTTTCACTATGGAGATTTCTTTTCTTATTCATGTTTCGACTTGGAAGGTCCATGCGCTCTTACAGACCTTGTGCTTAAACTAAAATCAAAAGTGAAAGGGGATTTATTTCAGCTGAAGAAATAAATAAATAAATTTATTTCAACTGTAATGCAGTTGATGAATAAATGTTAAACAAATTACTGTTCAAACATTTAGTACTTTATTGTTAGAAATATAAAACGTTATAAGTTTTATATTAAGTTATATACCTATAAACGTTATAAGTTTTATATTAAGTTATATACCTATGCTAGTGTATTCTGGAATACATTTTTACATGTCAATTGGATTAACAAAGATAACACCTATATTCATGAATAAATAAAAACATGCATAGATATATAACTTAATATAAAACTTATAACGTTTATAGGTATATAACTTAATATAAAACTTATAACGTTTATAGGTATATAACTTAATATAAAACTTATAACGTTTGCTTACCACTCACAAATTTTGTAGTGATATTTCATAATTACGAGTAACACACACACACACACACACAATATGGCATTAAAACATTTGAGAACCCATTTGTTATCATTATTATTCCAATTATACTCTTTGTATTTTCGTGCTTGGACCAGTAATTTTATTTCCACTCTTGCGGTGAGTTGTATGAAATATAAGAACCCCTTCACTGTTCTAGTATCAACTTTTATTACAGGCAGCTTAAAGAATAATTAACTTAACCATAGCCTAGTCTTGTACAACACTAGTATGTATTCTGTATTTATAGCCTTATTTCTGGCGTTCTCTCATTAACATCTAACTCTCGCTATAGCTACAATTGTTTTATCGATAAAAGCATATTTTAGCCGAAATATTTTGGGGCAGAAACTTTAGTGACTGTAGGGTAAACACTGTGATTAATCTATGAAAAGCCAGGGTGACAAGTACATGAATCTATCAATAACTCGTTCATAAAGGATGAATTATCTCCACGGTTATCATGAACAGTTGATAGCTGTGTGATAATCCATAATTATAAGACTGATAATAAGTGAAGTACGTTAATCTTTACTGGCCCATTACAGGTTTTGAAAGTGACTTTAGTGACTGTAGGGTAAACACTGATTAATCCATGAAAAGCCAGGGTGACAAGTACATGAATCTATCAATAACTCGTTCATAAAGGATGAATTATCTCCACGGTTATCATGAACAGTTGATAGCTGTGTGATAATCCATAATTATAAGACTGATAATAAGTGAAGTACGTTAATCTTTACTGGCCCATTACAGGTTTTGAAAGAGAAGAATGCACAATAAAGTTTGCATCTTTATTAACATTTTTTCTTTATTAGTCTGCTCTCCAAAGGGAAGGCTATAAACAGAAGCTACAGACTGGCTGATTTAAAATATTAACAGGTTTTTTTTCTTATCATTTCATTCCAGCCCAAGAGGCTGACGAGCTCTTAGAGGGTTGTGCTAAGAAATGTGAGGGAACTGACAACTGATAGAGGTGCAAGTGAAGCGCGCTATTTGTATCAGTCATTTATCAGACATCAAGTTTTATTGTATATAAAATATAATCTGGTGAAATATGATCCATGAGTTGACAATAATTATAATATTACATCATTACAACATTTTAATCATATACTACTTTTCTGATCAATACAGGTTTTCAGTAAGAAGAAAGTACAGTTGATACCTAATGACGTAGTTGTTCGAAACATGCAATTTGTACAACAATTATTACATGAGGTTTACCACGTGTTTTAAGTATAATAACCTGTTAGGCTACAAATCTTTGTTTGTATATATTGTATATCAACTATTTTATTTTGATGGTTGTTGTATTTGTATTTCATTGTAACATATGTTGTTCTACTTTTATCAAACATTTGTTTAACAGCATCTAGTGTGTACGTGGAGCACCAAAGATGGGCATTAAATCGTCTGATATTTTTCCCAAAATGTTAAAAAGATTTTGAAAAAATGAGATATATGTATAAAGCATGTGAATACAAACCATCTAAGAATTTGTAGTACAAAACAAATGTTGTTCAGACAATTTTTTATAAAGCAAATAATTTAGAAGCATGCTTAACACTTATTTTTTAAATTTTATTATTTTCTTTATACTTAACCTAGCGGACAATCGAGAGGTATGAAAAAAAATATACTTTTGTTATTAGGTAATAACTTTTCTTCAACAACAACTTCATCAGTATTACTTTCAACCATAAAATGTGCTCCCGGCTGACATAATGGCTATGTTTGGTTTTTAACATGAATTGAAAATTAATGGTGTTTTTATTTTATGGGGCAACGAATCTGCCATTTAATTTCATGTCACTTTTTTCCAATACAAGAACTTAGCTCCATTGTAAACCAAGTATTCAATCTTAGTGTGAAACTTTCTAGCAAATACGAGATTTATGTGTGTCCCATGAGAAAGAAAATAAAAGACAGATGTAGATGGGATTGTTTGATTAACTTAGAGAGTTGGTTCCATTTATTTATTTTTTCGCAGACCATTTTAACGTTTTCCGATAATTACTTTTAGATTAGTGTTTACAAACCAGGTTACGTGAGAAATATAATATTCAGTTTTTGATAAAATATTTCAAAATTCGTCGTGCTTTTCGGTTGGTCAGCGGTAAATTTGAAGACTTATAACGGTAAGTAACTAATTCGATCCCCGTATATCGCGGATAGCCCATTAAGTAGTTTTGCGTTTCAACAAAAAACAAGCATATACAACACATATTTATTAAGTAACAGCTTAAGCCTTGTCTTATTTATATTGTTAATGTAAAAATTTAATATATAAGTAGACATTAATTAATATTCTTTGTTTTATTTCCACGAATATATATATATATATTTTATCTTTATGATTTCAACTGTACTTTAAGTCATTTATAAGTTTATATAAATTAAAAATTGTAGTTAGTGATGAGTTGGCCGACGGGTTTCGAATGCATTCTGCATCCATTATCAAGGCTGAATGTTGTGTGAATTGT
>NW_013666438.1:311172-312675 GCF_000517525.1 Limulus polyphemus
ACGGCTTATCGACTTCTTGAGAAGAATTCTAAGAAGAAAGTAAACCTACAGACATTGGTCTTGTTTAACAAAATCTGCCTACAAGAAAATCTGTCACCAAAGTATAAATTAAAAAATAGACTTATATATCATTACCATTAGAACCAATATCATTAGAACTAATTACTTAAATTTGCTGGTAACCCTATCTCCCCGTCCCACCAAACATGCTCGCCCTTTCAGCCGTGGGGGCGTTATAACGTGACGGTCAATCCCACTATTCGTTGGTAAAAGAGTAGCCCAAGAGTTGGCGGTGGGTGGTGATGACTAGTTGCCTTCCCTCTAGTCTTACACTGCTAAATTAGGGACGGCTAGCGCAGATAGCCCTCGTGTAGCTTTGCGCGAAATTCAAAAACAAACAAACCCTATTTCCCATCTTAGTACTGTTATCACCTACAGCTTACACTAAATAACATCTTTCCAGCAGTCTCAGTGTAGACAGTAATATAAAACCCTTTTATTACATAGTAAGCAACACAAATGTTTGCCGTCCTTGCTTTCGTCAGACCAGTTATGTCTACTAGAAGAAATACACAAAATGGAACTTTACACGCGGGTCAATATTTTTATTTATACATCTAAGTTTATGCTTTTTATGTTAGATAACATTTAGGTCCGATTAGGCCTAGTAGAAGAAATGGCACGAAAACAAGCTTTACACAAAGATCAGTTACATAACATACGAACTGCGTATCAAACAAAGGAATGAAAAGATAGATAACAGCTTTTAAATGGCGGTCACTTGGTTTCACATCGTTTAAGTTAAGAAACAAAACTTAGTAGTTGCTTCAATGAAAGCTTGGGTTTTAGTATATTGCAGACTTCAACTTCCATCACAAAACGGTTGTATAGTAAAGGGTAAACGAAGTTGCTTTAAGTGCACGTGTGCGCACAAACTCACACTTTCTAGGTGAGAGATGCGAGAGCTTCTTTAGGGGGGTGCAAGGGCCACAAAAGGTTGGGAACCACTGATATACATTGTGAGTTCTTAAAGCTTATACAGAACGTTTGGTGAGGTAATAGTGAATATTGTAATAATATGTTATGTTATAAATCAGTTGTGTGAAAGTTAGGATTTATGTGTTATTTATCATAGCATCTACCCCCACATTTTAAGTTCACAACCCAGACAAAGGACGGGTACCTCAACTTGTCTTTTATAAAGACAAATAGAACCATTCAAGAATGTGTGCAATTCCAGTAACTGAATTAACCGTTTTGCCATATCTAACAAAAAAGAAAATAAATATTGCTATAAAACCTTCGTATTCTTAATATATCTGTATTATTCTAGTTTATGTGCCCCCCTCCCCCAGTGGCACAGCGGTATGTCTGAGGACTTATACCGCTAGAAACCGGGTTTCGATACCCGTAGTGGGAAGAGCACAGACAGCCCATTATGCTTAATTACAAACAAACGATAATTCTAGTTTATAATTTAGCTTCCCAATTTGCTTTAACTTT